>NC_079458.1:7102383-7234883 GCF_903798145.1 Danio aesculapii
TGCGTTTAAGATCCGGTTTCTTCACAAAACATACGATACGATATAAAGTGGGTATCCGACCAAACAAGAAGCACTGCATTAAATTATGTCTGCAGTGTCCATGTCTTTAAAATATGGGAATTAATTTTACGCCAGTATTTTTATTGGAATTTCTGCGCTAACCTGCTGATAATGACGATGCCTGTATTTAAGCGGTCTTTCGCCTCTATTTACACTTTAAAAATTAATGAACGCTTAAGTCTATTTAACTGATTATATTTGAATTACATTACAACATCGATGCTGTAAAACTAACCTTATGAAATTAGAGATAGTCAAACCTTTCACTGGAAGTTCATCACTGGCTAATAAAAGAAACTACAAGATGCTTTTATGTGCATCGAAAGCATATTAAATGCAAGCAAAGTGTCTACTTTAATGTTTCAGATAACCTTTGTGAGAATAAAACATCAATATTTGAGTGCAATAATGTTCCACCATCATTCAGTGTAGCTATTTATGTACAGTTGAAGTCAGAATTATTAGCCCCCCTGTTTATTTTTCCCCAATTTCTGTTTAATGGAGAGATTTTTTCAACACATTTCTAAACATAATAGTTTTAATAACTCATTTCTAATAACTGATTTATTTTATCTTTGCCATGATGACAGTAAAAAATATTTGACTAGATATTTATCAAGACACTTCTACACAGCTTAAAGTGACATTTAAAGGCTTAACTAGGTTAATTAGGTTAACTAGGCAGGTTAGGGTAATTAGGCAAGTTATTGTATAATGATGGTTTGTTCTGTAGACTATGGAGGAAAATATATAGCTTAAAGGGGCTAATAATATTGACCTTAAAATGTTTTGTAAAAAATTAAAAACTGCTTTCATTCTAGCCAAAATAAAGCAAATAAGACTTTCTCCAGAAGAAAAAATATTATCAGACATACTGTGAAAATTTCCTTGCTCTGTTAAACATCATTTGGGAAATATTTAAAATAGAAAAAAAATCTAAGTGGGGTTGGGGGGAGGGGGGGTAATAATTTCAACTTCAGCTGTATATA
This sequence comes from Danio aesculapii, assembly GCF_903798145.1. Lineage (NCBI taxonomy): Eukaryota > Metazoa > Chordata > Actinopteri > Cypriniformes > Danionidae > Danio > Danio aesculapii. The sequence goes on from NC_079458.1 coordinate 7,103,433, forward strand.
AATATAATTTATGTGATATATTTAAGTAAAAATTAAACAACATGCTAATTATGCCCTTAGAATAACTGATCATACTAAATGTTATTATATTTTAAAGGGGGTGACGCAGTAGGTAGTGCTGTCGCCTCACAGCAAGAAGATCACTGGTTCGAGCCTCGGCTGGGTCGAAGTTCTGTCAAACTTTAATAGTTAATAGTTTTACAATATGTCATCAAATGATTCCTCCTCTTAATATGCGTATATGTATGTCTGTATACTGTAAATACTGTATATACTCTTTATTTAGTTATGTATTTACTTTTGTATAAAAAAATATTGTCACACTTAATAAAATTTTTGAAACTCATCTATAAATTGTAGTAAAGTATAATAGGCATTATTTTTTGCTCAGAAGAAAATCTATTTTTAATCATTTTTCAATATGTCATGAAATTGATTCCTGATCTAAATATGCATGAGGATGATGAACATGAAGAAATATATATACAGTTAATGTCAGAATTATTAGCCCCCCTCTGAATTTTTATTTTATTTTTTTAAATAATTCCCAAATTATGTTTAACAGAGCAAGGAAATTTTCACAGTATGTCTGATAATATTTTTTCTTCTGGAGAAAGTCTTATTTGTTTTATTTCGGCTTGAATAAAAGCAGTTTTTAATTTTTTAAACACCATTTTAAGGTCAATATTATTAGCCCCTTAAAGCTATATATTTTCCTCGATAGTCTACAGAAAAAAACATTGTTATACAATAACTTGCCTAATTACCCTAACCTGCCTAGTTAACCTAATTAACCTAGTTAAGCCTTTAAATGTCAATTTAAGCTGTACAGAAGTGTCTTAAAAAATATCTAGTCAAATATTATTTACTGTCATCATGGCAAAGATAAAATAAATCAGTTATTAAAAATGAGTTATTAAAACTATTATGATTAGAAATGTGATGAAAATTTTTTCTCTCCATTAAAATAAACAGGGGAGCTAATAATTAAGGGGGGCTAATAATTCTGACTTCAACTGTATGTAAATAATTTATTTATTCAAACTATTGTTACACTGAAGGACAATTTAGAATTACTCTAGTATAAATTGTGTATAATTAAACATTATTATTATTTTGCTCAGAAAAAAATCCAATTAAACAGGACACAGTAAAGTACAGAGACAAGTCCAAAGCTATTGTTGATCATCATAATTATTCTTTGTGCGTTTGTGTGTGTGTGTAGGACAGTGAGCTGCTGGACAAGCGTAAGCACTGCTTCAGTGTTCAGACAGACTCTGGAGAGGACATCTTCTTTAGTGTGGAGCTGGAGTGTGAGCTGCTCCTCTGGGAGAAAGCCTTTCAGATGGCCACCTTCTTCGAAGTGGAGCGAATACAGGTCAAGCCTCGTCTAAACATGCAGAAACAATCCGTTTTTACACAGTTGATCCAGAAATGTTTCAAATGTCATCACCATCACAGAACACTTGGTATTTTGGAGTGCATGATTTACAGTAACATGAAGTAAAATAAATGTGTATCAATAAAATATATTCATTTTTTTGGTATGCACATTAATCTTTACTTTTTGCTTCACAATTTTGGCATCATTTCAACAATATTTTTTTAGCAATATTAGTTCAATTACAGCATGTTTGTGATACAGTTGGTAGCAAAATTATTAGCCCTTCTATGAAATTTTAATTATTATTAAAAAATTTCCCATGTGCAAGTACATTTTCACGGTATTTTCTGTTATTTTTTAATTCTAGAGAAACTTTTATTTCTTTTAATTTGTCTGTAATAAAATACATTTTATTTAATTTTTTAAAATATTTTTTTTATGTGACAACTTAATTGTTTTATGTTCATTCCACTTAAATTTGTAAAAAAAAAAAAAGATTGAGTTAACTTAATTTGATAATGAAAAACTGTTTTTAGAAATTAGATATTAAAATTAATTTGTTTAAAAATGTTTAAAAATATGTTAAACATCACTTGGAAAATAATTGAAAAATAATTACAATTTCACAGGAGGGCGAATAAATTTGCTTTCAACTCTACATGATGTAAAATAGTGAAATAAGTGCATACAATTGAACTTTTTTTGTATAAAATGATGCACGTTTTCCCCATGTTTAACTCCAAATTTTAACAGATTTATCACAATCTACAAACAAAATCCCCAAATAGTAAAACATGACTTTAATCACTAAATACTATATATTAAACTGCATGATTTAAAATGAAGTAAAATATTTCCTTTCAACATCATATCATATTGAATTATATTCAATATTTGTATTAATAATTAATGTATAGATATTTAACAAACCCCATAAGACAAATATAAAACCGTTTTGTGTTTAGAGGGAAAACGAAACATACACAAATATTAACATACTTTCCAACAACAACAATAGCAATAATATTAATAATATTGATACAAATAATAAATACATACAAATAAAAATCTAAGAGAAAAAGACAAATAAAGTAAATAAATAAAGACGAAACATTAATAGGGCTTTATTTATTTTTTAAATATTTTTTAAATATATTTTATTAATATCATTAATATTTTAATTAACATCATATATAAATAATAATATTAATCCAAATATATAAAAATAAAAGTCAAATAAAGTAAATAAAGACAAAAAATTAATTTAATATTATTTTGGTAATATATTTTATTATTATTACTGACATTTTAATTAACATCATATATCAATAATTATAATAATATTAATACAAATTATAAATACATACAAATAAAAATCAAAGAGAAAATGCGAATAAAGTAAATAACACAGACCATTAATAGGACATTATTTATTTTGGTATTATACTTTATTAATATCATTGACATTTTTAATTAACAGGCTGCACGGTGGCGCAGTGGGTAGCACATTCGCCGCACAGCCGCTAGTTCGAGCCTCGGCTGGGTCAGTTAGCGTTTCTGTGTGGAGTTTGCATGTTCTCCCCATGTTGGCGTGGGTTACCTCCGGGTGCTCTGGTTTCCCCCACAAGTCCAAAGACATGTGCTATAGGGGAATTGGGTAGGGTAAATTGTCTGTAGTGTATGTGTTTATGAGTGTGTATGGATGTTTCCCAGTGATGGGTTGCAGCTGGAAGAGCATCCGCTGCATAAAACATATGCTGGATAAGTTGACGGTTCATTCCGCTGTGGCGACCCCTGATTAATAAAGGGACTAAGCGGAAAAAAAGAATGAATTTTAATTAACATCATATATTAATATTAATATAAATAATAAATACATACAAATAAAAATCAAAGAGAAAATGCAAATGAAGTAAATAAGTAAAGACAGAACATTAATAGGGCATTATTTATTTTGTTAATATACTTTATTAATATCATTGACATTTTATTTAATATCATATATCAATAATAATGATAATACAAATAATATATACAAAAAAATCAAAGGGGAAAAAGTCTAAGTAAATATATGAAGCTGAAACATTGATAGGGCATTATTTATTTCATTAATAAATCAGTGATATTTTAATTAACATCATTATTTCATTAATATAGTCAACAATGAAAGGGCAGCATATCTTATACGAGTGCTTTCCTGAATAAGCATGCGTTTCAATCAGAAACCGATGGGAGTGAAATGAAATGAGGGAAAATCAGCGGCGATCTCTGTCTTCTTGGCACGGTGAACAAACACAGCAGATCTGAGATCAGATTGTGGCGAATAAAAGTGCACCTGCCAGACTCAGTGTTGGCCGACATCTGAACAACACAAACTCTGAGCGATTGAGGCTGTGCCAAAGACAAATTAAATGTGATTTGTTATGCAGTACTTGAAGGAAACACATTGTTCACAAACGCGCTATCAAAACACTTTTGTTTGGACACATTAGTATAATCTAATTCTGGATTTAACCTGTTTATTTTTCATCTACAGGCTCTTTTTATGTATCAGCTGAATGCTTTTCTGTCAAAACTGATTTTTTTATTTTTGTTACTTCTGGTTTTATGAAAAAAAAAAAAAAAATATATATATATATATATATATATATATATATATAGATAGATAGATATACGCATATACGGTGCGTGTATGCATGTATATGTGTGTATATATATATATATATATATATATATATATATATATATATATATATATATATATATATATATATATATATATATATATATATTAGGGGTGTAACGATACACTCAGCTCACGATACAATGTGTATCACGATATAGTGTTCACGATTCGATATGTATCACGATATTTGGAATAAAAATTAAAAATTAAAACTGAAATGCAAATAAAAGATTTATTAAAAAAATTACCAAGTAAATTACCAAGTTTTCAATGTATTTCTTTTGTTTCTTTTTGCTGTTCTTTAAGAAAATAACAAAATTAAGGAAAATTTAAGTAAAGGTGCAAAAATTAAAAAAATTGCATTCTATTCAAGTAAATTTTCTCACGATTCTGTAGATGTAAAATAAAGGTGAATATGAGTAGGCTGTTATTATTGTTATTTCTCAGACTTATGGTAAAACAACAATAATATTAAGTGTAGGTCTACTGTTGGTTAAAATGCAAAATTTTGAATAGACTTTGAATAATGGACTTGAACAGACTTTAAATTTGTCCTGGTCATTAATGCACAGTAAAGTGATGACATCAGAATACAACTTTTCATAATTCTGAAGTTTTATTATCATGTTTGAGACATATGCGTGCAATCTGTCATTAACAATATTATTAGACCATTAATTCACTAGTAAAATCAGACATTTGTCATTATCTGATTCCCTATTGCATTATATTCAATATTATATAGGCTAGAATAGTTATACTGACACTGTTAAACATTTATTCTCATGCACAACACCCTGTGTTCGCTATGGAAAATAAAAACATTAAATGCTTGTCGTAATCATAACTCTAAAATGCGATATGATCATTAAATGACGTGCACGCTTTCGGTTTCATTTTCACTGCTAAGTGCTGTTCATACTTCGCGTGCGGCTCTCTAACGATCACTCTGTGCCACAAACTGAATGTTATTTACAACTTTGTTACCTGTTATTCACAGCCTATTGATGTTCTGTTCACTAAAGCAGACGCGCGCGCGTCTATCATTAAGTAGGGCGTGCGCCTGCCCTCTGTAGTTACAGCTTACGGTCAGCAGCGCAGTGAGCGCACGTCATGTGTGATTTTGCGGCCGTGAATACATAATTACGTAAAGACAGAAATGACATTTTTGGGTGAATTGTACCTTGTAAACACAGTATGTGACTCTTTCAACACCATTAGGAGGTATGCATGTCGCTGAGCAAAGTATGTAAAACAATGTGAAGACTTCGGTTGTGTTTGACCCAGTATGCGTGTCAAAAAGTGGACGGGTCTAAAGCAATGTCTGTACAACCAAAATGTTGCCAGACGTCCGACTTTGAGAGGATGGGCCATCCTGTATTTCAACTCCACTCATCTTGACCTGGCAACGTTACTGCTGCTAGTTCAAGCAATCTGAACTCACATGTGACAGCAGCTCACTAATAAGAGAAAACGGACATCATATCGTAATAAAATCGTCATAACACCACGATGCATATTGTGACATTTTTGCATCGCAATAAATCAGACCACGATAAATCGTTACACCCCTAATATATATATATATATATATATATATATATATATATGCATACACACACCGGCCATTTTATTAGGTACACCTTACTAGTACAGGTTTGGATCCCCTTTTGCCTTCAGAACTGCCTTAATCTTTCATGGCATAGATTCAACAAGGTACTTGAAATATTCCTTAGAGATTTTGGTCCATATTGACATGATAGCATCATGCAGTTGCTGCAGATTTGTCGGCTGCACATCCATGATGCGAACCTCTCATTCCACCACCTCCCAAAGGTGCTCTATTGGATTGAGTTCTGGTGACTGTGGAGGCCATTTGAGTACAGTGAACGCATTGTCATGTTCAAGAAACCAGTCTGAGATGATTGCGCTTTATGACATTGTGCGTTATCCTGCTGGAAGTAGCCATCAGAAGATGGTACACTGAGGTCATAAAGGGATGGACATGGTCCAGCAACAATACTCTGGTAGTCTGTGGCGTTGCTCAATTGGTACAAATGGGCCCAAAGTGTGCCAAGATAATATCCCCCACACCATTACACCACCACCACCAGCCTGAACCATTGATACAAGGCAGGATGAATACATGCTTTCATGTTGTTGAAGCCAAACTCTGACCCTACCTTCTATTGTCCAATTTTGGTGAGCCTGTGTGAATTGTAGCCTCAGTTTCCTGTTCTTAGCTGACAGGAGTGGCACCCGGTGTGGTCTTCTGCTGCTGTAGCCCATCCACCTAGAGATGGTTGTGTGTGAACATCCCAGTAGATCAGCAGTTTCTGAAATACCCAGACCACCAACCACCATGCTAGGTACAAAGTCACCTAAATAACCTTTCTTCCCCATTCAGATGCTCAGTTTAAACTGCAGCAGATTGTCTTCACCATATCTACATGCCTAAATGCAATGAACTGCTGCCATGTGATTGCCTGATTAGAAATTTGCATAAACGAGCAGTTGAACAGGTGTACCTAATAAAGTGGCCGATGAGTGTGTGTGTGTGTGTGTGTGTGTGTGTGTGTGTGTGTGTGTGTGTGTGTGTGTGTGTGTGTATATATATATATATATATATATATATATATATATATATTTACACACACACACACACAGATATATATATATGTAACAGATATATTAAAATGTAAAACATAATAAAAAATGTATTAGAAAAATCTAACAGCTCTTTGGAAATGGAGGGCTAATAATTTTGTCTTGAACTGTAGAGAATATAATGTAATCTAACATAATAGAATAGAATAGAAATATTAATTTTACATTTTGAGAACAATTTATGTTACCAAAATTCAAGTATTTTTCAGTGACATTGCGTGATTTGCAAGCATTTATATTTAAAGACTTGTAATACTGAAGCAAATAAATATTACAAAATATTGCATATTTTAGTTAGCTGACAGCATTTGCAATATTCCACAACCGTTTCACATTGCTGGAAAACAAGTGTGGCACAAATAAAATCATTGCCAATTTGTCACCACTAAACCAAACTAATGCGGCAAAAACCTGACCGCGCCTCGTGCCAGAAAACCGCTTCTGTTTATTTTCCTCCCTAAATAATTATGTCCGACACTTACCATCCTAATTAAACATTTAAGAGATGGAGGAGATGTTTGTGTGCCAGTTTCCTCGTGCCTCATTCACAATGCCAACTATCTCCTGTTTCAGTGTAAAACATACGCTTGTATTGTGGACAGTCATCTCATGGGACTCACCATAGATTTCAGCATGGGCTTTGTGTGCTTCGACGCCGCGTCAAAGGTATGATTTTAATTAAACGTGAGGAAAACAAGTAAAAAGTATTTTATTTCCCATTAGCTGCTCTGTTGCTATGCGCTATTTGCGTTTGTGTCACACCAGACACCATTTATAGAAACATGCTAATGACAACACTTTTATTCTGCCAACTATGTGTTAGATAAACATGTATAAACATTTACTTAACATCTGGTTAACTGGTCAAATTTTGCAATAGTTTGCAATAGGTTTCATTTGTTAATGTATTTGCTAACGTGAGCCAATGAATAAGCAATACTTGTGCAGCATTTATTAACTAGATATTAAAGTTTGAGGACAAACTTTATGGTGGCTTGAAAAGCCGAGTCTGAATTAGCATGTTACTAGCATGAATTAGCAAGTAACTAGCATGATTCTAACATAAATTAGCATGTAACTAGCATGACTCTAGCATGAATTAGCATGTTACTAGCATGTTTCTAGCATGAATTAGCATGATTCTAGCATAAATTAGCATGTTACTAGCATGTTTCTAGCATGAGTTAGCATGTTACTAGCATGTTTCTAGCATGAATTAGCATGTTACTAGCATGATTCTAGCATGAATTAGCATGTTACTACCATGTTTCTAGCATGATCCTAGCATGTTACTAGCATGTTTCTAGCATGATTTAGCATGTTATTAGCATGCTTCTAGCATGAATTAGCATGTTTCTAGCATGAATCAGCATGTTATTAGCATGATTCTAGCATGAATTAGCATGTTACTAGCATGATTCTAGCATGAATTATCATGTTACTAGCATGTTTCTAGCATGAATTAGCATGTTACTAGCATGAATTAGCATGTTACTAGCATGATTCTAGCATGAATTAGCATGTTATTAGCATGATTCTAGCATGAATTAGCATGTTACTAGCATGATTCCAGCATGAATTAGCATGTTACTAGCATGATTCTAGCATGAATTAGCATGTTACTAGCATGATTCTAGCATGGATTAGCATGTAACTAGCATGATTCTAGCATGAATTAGCATGGTACTAGCATGTTTCTAACATGAATTAGCATGTTACTAGCATGATTCTAGCATGAATTAGCATGTTACTAGCATGTTTCTAGCATGATCTAGCATGTTACTAGCATGATTCTAGCATGAATTAGCATGTTACTATCATGATTCTAGCATGAATTAGCATGTTACTAGCATGATTCTAGCATGAATTAGCATGTTACTAGCATGATTCTAGCATGAATTAGCATGTTACTAGCATGTTTCTAGCATGAATTAGCATGTTACTAGCATGATTCTAGCAGGAATTAGCATGTTACTAGCATGATTCTAGCATGAATTAGCATGTTACTAGCATGATTCTAGCATGGATTAGCATGTAACTAGCATGATTCTAGCATGAATTAGCATGTTACTAGCATGTTTCTAGCATGAATTAGCATGTTACTAGCATGATTCTAACATGAATTAGCATGTTACTAGCATGATTCTAGCATGAATTAGCATGTTGTTAGCATGATTCTAGCATGAATTAGCATGTAACTAGCATGTTTCTAGCATGAATTAGCATGTTACTAGCATGTTTCTAGCATGAATTAGCATGTTGTTAGCATGATTCTAGCATGAATTAGCATGTTTTTAGCATCATTCTAGCATGAATTAGCATGTTACTAGCATGATTCTAGCATGGATTAGCATGTTACTAGCATGATTCTAGCATGGATTAGCATGTTACTAGCATGATTCTAGCATGAATTAGCATGTTACTACCATGATTCTAGCATGGATTAGCATGTTACTAGCATGATTCTAGCATGGATTAGCATGTTACTAGCATGATTCTAGCATGAATTAGCATGTTACTAGCATGTTTCTAGCATGAATTAGCATGTAACTAGCATGATTCTAGCATTAATTAGCATGTAACTAGCATGTTACTAGCATGATTCTAGCATGAATCAGCTTGTTTCTAGCATGAATTAGCATGTTGTTAGCATGGTTCTAGCATGAATTAGCCTGTTACTAGCATGACTAGCATGTCACTATAGTGTTGCTAGCACCTTTCTAGCAAGATTAGCATGTCAGTAGGAAGTTTAAACTGTTAGCATGTGTTAGAAAAGCTAGTCACAGTCTCTGGGACAGTTGCTAGGGTGCTGAAATTGGTTGCTAGGGAGTGGCTAGTAAGTTTAAAGGTAATCAGTGATTGGCTGCTGGCTAGACTGAGTTGAATGAGGCCAGACTCTAGTCTGTAGGACAGTCTGATGCAGAGTTATGAGCTCACAAAGGTTGATCCAATGTTAAGTAAATGGGAGTCTTTTAAAATGGAAGTCTATGGGACAGTTGCTAGGGTGCTGTAAGTGGTTGCTAGGGAGTGGCTAGTAAGTTAAAAAGTCATCAGTTATTGGCTGCTGGCTAGACTGAGTTAAATGAGTCCAGTTAGAAGTCTGTAGGACAGTCTGATGCAGAGTTATGAGCTCACAAAGTTTGACCCAATGTTAAGTCAATGGGACTTTTGGGATTTTTCTGGGTCGTTTTTCGGAAAACCCAAGGTCGGATCAGTTAGAAAAGATATAGCAACCCGAGTCAGACCAGTTTGAAGGTTTGACGAAAGTTTGAAGTATGTAGCTTGAAAGGCCTAGGAGGAGATACACTTAGAAATTAGTCTCAGAAGAAGAAGAAGAAGAAGAAGAAGAAGAAGAAGAAGAAGAATAATAATAAGTTTAAGATAGATAACAGTATGCTGGCTTTTCAAGCCACCATAATTATTATTAGTTAAAGTAACACAAAAAAAACTCTTTTACACTTTTGGTAGAAACACTTTTAGCGTAGCTTAGCATAGATCATTGAATCGGATTAGACCGTTAGCATCTTATTTAAATATGAAAATTTTTTTTTGATAATTTCACTATTTAAAGCTTGACACTTTTGTAGTAATATTGTGTACTAAAAATAAAAAAATTGTTATTTTTTGGGCCGATAAAGCTTGGAAATAATTAAGTAATAAAGGGGATGTTGCTGCTTTACCATGGCTGTAGCAGACACAATCAAGTCAAGTTGAGCTTTATTGTCCTATCGCTACGTGTGGACATACAGTGGAACTAAATGTTGTGTCTCGCAGGACCATGGTGCTACATAAACAAACAAAAAAAATCATTTACACTTTTGGCGAGAACACTTTTAGCGTAGCTTAGCATTGATCATTGAATCGGATTAGACCGTTAGCATCTCGTTCAAAAATGAACAAAGAGTTTTGATGATTTCCCTGTTTGAAGCTTGACTCGTCTGTAGTAGTATTGTGTACTAAGAAAGACAAAAAATTAAAGTTGCTATTTTGCACTTTTGGCGGAAACACTTTTAGCTTAGCTTAGCATAGATCATTAAATCGGATTAAACCATTAGCATCTCGTTAAAAAAATAAACTAATAGTTTTGATCATTCTCCTGTTTAAAGTTTGATTTGTCTGTAGTTACGTCATTTATTAGAACAAAAAAAATTGTGGGCCGATAAAGCTAGGAAACTAATGATTAATTAATGATAAATTGAAATTAAACTCCACACAGCATTTTATCAGACTTGACTAGGAAACGTTTTCAGGCACCTACCATTATTAATATGCACAATTTAATCCTTCATCATAGGCAGTGCTATGGAGATATAAATTCTCTCAACTTAAAGGATCATCAGATGACGGCAAGAGTAAAATCAAATTCCTGTTCCAGAATCAGGACACAAAACTCATTGAAGCGAAGGTAAGTCCCCATTTTTTTGTTATTATTGGCTTAATAACTTAACTGTTGCCCCTTCTTTTTGAACATAGACATAAAAAATGACATTAAACCTAAATAACTGCCAATCTTCAACGCTTTGGTGATTAATGCTTGGCGTTATTTTAAAGAAGACAGATGTCAAATTGTAGCTAAAGTGAAATAACGTTCAAAAAATTTGGTTTATAAGTTTATAAATCTATATTTTAAATATAGATGTATATATAAATGTGTATTTTAATATATTACATTAAAATATGTATTTAAAAAAAATGTTTACCCCAAATTTGACAAAAAAATCTGAGATAAATATCTGAACAAATTATATTCCAAATTTGAAGTTGATATCTCAAAAAAAATTAGCTTTCTGTGAAATTTAGTTTGGCCGCAGTTCCACACATGACCACCAGTCCACTTTTAGTTTCCATTGGTGAGCATATGAGAGTGCCCCCTATTTCTGTGTATATTTTGAGGAATGTGAACCACATAACAATATTTGTAAAGGAGGCATCACATTCTAAAGCAGTATGGCCACTTTGTGGATTGCTTTAGCAAAGTAATTCTTTACAAGTCTATCCTTGACTATCCTTGTGGCAAAATTAATAAATAACTTGCTCAGTAATATCTATCAAAAACCAGAGATGAAAACTAGACATGTTAAGCTTTCAAACGACATATAGTCTGTCATGATTGCTTTATGTTTGAAAAATTAACCGCAAATGGTCCCACAGGTTGAAAGGTGACAGTAAATGGATACTGATCTCTTACACAAGCTATATAACCAAAAAACAGTGTTAAATTATGTATTAGACCTTGCACTTTTAGACCTGTACAGCGATATACAGTATAGTTTGTAATGATTAGATTAGGATTTCATCATAATATAGTGAATTAAACTTAAGCATCCTGCTATTGGGATGGCGACAGTACTACAGTCTCTATGAAAGTGAGATGCTGCTCATGCATTTTAATATATATAGCACTATTAAAAATGACTTCATAGATTTATGGATCGTTAGCATGAATATCATGCACATTTTTAGGAAGCTTTTCAAAACATCACAAAAGAAATGGCTGAAGGGAGCGGATAAAAATAAAGCATGTTTATATGATTCCCTGTTTGATTATTTTCCCCCCTGTAGGCCTTAAGTAAGACTTTCATGTGCTGAGTTTGATTTCATTCCTGCTTGCTTGAGGCTGCTGCTTATGTTTTTTCTTCCAGAAAGCATTATCATTTTTTCTTTTTGATTCCAGGAACTGGAGTTCTCCAATCTCTTTGCGGTTCTCCATTGCATCCATGCGTTTTTCGCCGCCAAAGTGGCTTGTTTGGATCCCATGTTCGTGAGCAGCCGAAACGCAGCCATGGCTCCAGTTGTGTCCGCGACGTCCACTTTAGCAGCGCCGTCACACATCTCCAAAATCAAATACACGAGCTGACAGACTCCTCTCCTTCTAGACATTCAGAAGGTATGATGAGAGGAACCAACCCTGACAAACAATTGACTTTGACATTGTAACATTGAAAACCTCGCTATATATCCTCGGGGTGAGAAACAGACGAAAGCCATTAAGCGAATGAGCTGGGATATGACTTTTGAAGATGCTCCTGGAAGTCTTAGAAAGTCGGACTCCTTCACTTTTGATACTGAGATATATCTGTTTGCATTCAGATTATATGAACACTTGTTTGTGCACACCTTTAGAGTATTATTTCCTCTGGTTGTTGACTGGAATGAATCTGTCCTGAAACTGCCATGAATCGCACCGTTTTCAAGCCTCGCAGATGTTTTCGAAGGCAAAATGTTTTCGAGTTCGCAGTTTAGTTATACCAGTCATCTAAACATATCAGCCCAGGCTCGTTGTAAATACGTGTTTCAGCCTACATATTTGCGAAATGTAAAATACACAGCTTCGTTACACAGATGACAAATCCACTAGAGGGCGCTGTTTACATTTTTGCAAATTTGAAATACGTTATATAGGGTATGTTTCGGTGTATGTTTTAGATACACAGCCATCTTGTACATGTCCGTGAGTAGGTGGGGGTTGTCGTTCGGAGCACCTAGTGAACCACTGACCTAAACCCAAACAATAGTTTTTATAAAACCAAACATAAGAGAAAAGTGCACTGTGACCACATAGTTTTGATTTTTTGTTGCATTTATCTATTTTGTGGAACTGGACTCGAACTCAAGTGCTCTGAATCACAAGTACAACACCTTACAAAGTGAACTACTGAGACAGAAAAGTTGTCCACATGGAGATGAATAGGTGGCACAAATGTATTCAATTACAAATCAGAGACAACATTAAGTTGTTTTGTGGTATTTTTATTTGGTGTTGTGCAAAGAACTGCACAAAAAATCCTTTATTCATCAATAATATGACCCTATGAAAATAATACATACTGCTCCCTAGTGTTCATTTTACCTAGAAACTGCAGTACATTTTTCATTCGTTTATTAATTTTCCTTCAGCTTAGTCCCTTATTTATCAGGGGTTGCCACAACTGTCAACTATTCCACCATATGTTTTATGCAGCAGATGCCCTTCCAGCTGCAACCCAGTGCTGGGAAACATCCATACACTCTCGCATTTATGCATGCACTCATACACTACAGCCAGTTTTGTTTACCCAATTCACCTACTGTATAGCACATGTCTTTGGACTGTGGAGGAAACCGGAGCACCCAGAGGAAACCCACGCCAACACGGGGAGAACATGCAATCTCCACACAGAAATGCCAACTGACCCAGCCGGGACTCGAACCAGCGACCTTCTTGTTGTGAGTTTGTAGTTTCATAAAAATGTATGCTGAAGCACTTATTTCCAATGAGCCTGTGTTAAAACATGCATTTACACTGGTGATCAAAAGATGTTATGTTTTTATATCAAGCTTCTTCTGTTCACTAAGGGTGAATTTATTGATCTAACTATGTAGTAAAACTAGTAATATTATTGCAATTTTAAAAATCAGTTTGTATGTAAATATATTTTAAAATGCAATTTATTCCTGTTATGACCAAACTAAATATTCAGCATCATTAGTCCTGACTTAATTGTCACATGATCCTCCACAAATCATTTCAATATGCTGATTTAATGTTTAGTTATTATAGCTGCTTAGTAATTATTGATAGCTTTATTGTTACAAAGGTCGAAAAGAGTTTTTGATTCATTCTGTCATTTTCCTTCGGCTTAGTTCCTAATTTGTCAGGGGTCGTCACAGCGAAATTAACTTCTAAATATTCCAGCATATGTTTTACACAGTGGATGCCCATCCAGCCGCAACTCAGTACTGGGAAACAAGAGTTTTTGATAATTCATTTAACTTCTTGAATAGTTTAAAAGTTTAAATTGAAAATATAGTTATGAAAATTGAAATATAGTTAATTATACTTAAATAAATGTAATATCTGTGACCTGAATAGGTTAAAAAAAATGTATTAAAAAAATTATATATATTCTGGTTACTAACAGATTAGCATATTAGAATGATTTCTGAAGGATCATGTGAAGGAAAATTCAGCTTTTATCCGCTTGTTAAGTCGTGATGTAATGGTGACGTATGAAATACTGTGTTCAGGTCCAAGCTGCTACTCATTTGAATTGAGAAAATATTTGTTTGTGACCACTTTTTAGTCATATCACACATTAAAGTGAATTTAATAATCAATAATAGTGAATAAAATCATGGTGTACACAAGGGGTTCTCAACCTCTTTCACTTCGGGGGCCACTTCTTTCTCCAATCAATTTTTGAAGGCCCACCTGTCTGACATTTTCTTTAAAATGTTAGTATGAAATGCTCATTTAAACCTTTAAAAATATTTAAAATACATTTGTTGTGCCTTCTATTGTTTTCAATTTTCATTTAAATTTATATGTAAAACTAAAACTATATAATATATATTATGTATTAAAACAAATATATTGCGATCACAATATTACAGCGCTTTGTAAACATTTATTATTACCATTTGTTGAGTCTTTCCATTCAGTTTGATATGGCACTTGGACCCGGAAGCCGTTTCACATGACATCACACTTAACAGGTGGATGTACAGGAATAAATAACATTTTTAAATAAATTCAAACAGAAAACACACATTTTTAAATTGTAATAGTATTTCACAATTTACTGTATTTACTCTCTTTTTGTCAAACATTTGCAGCCTTGGTTCGCATTGCGATCAAAACACAAAAAATCTCATTTTCATAACTTTTCACCGCCAGTGTACATAGATAAACAGATCTTCTGAATGTCTTTAAGATATCCAATAAATGGCCAATCATATAACCTATTATCCTTTTACAGGTTGTTTGTTTTAATCCAACAAAAAAAATCTCCATAATTTCTCCCTGATTTCCAATGTCAGAAACCATACATTTTTGAATGTGTACAGAAATGAGCGTTATATAAAAGGCCACCCGTCTGACTGCCTCAAGAAACAGGAGAATGCGGGTGTTATTTTCATATTGTACCTATTTTGATACTTTATTAAAGGTTTAATCATGATGACTGAAGATAAACTGGAATTGTATGATGATTGTATGAGGCACATTTGAACTTTCTCAAGGGAATGATGATGTACTTGCGATAAATAAAGTGATTGCCTATATTTTTTTGTATTTTTAATCCTCATCTTGCCAATATTTACGAGACAAATTAGTGCATAAACTGACGTCATTTTTCCATAGTAAAAATATGTCACCCTGGTAATCTGATGAAGTCAACATAAAACTGACCCTCTGTTTACTTTTATAAAAATGAGATGGAAAACTTGTATTAATAGAGTTGATGTCTCACAATTTTAAGTTTATATTTTATCTCACTATTATTAATTTGCATCTCTCATTTTTTTCTAAATTTGTCTTTGCAATTTAGTTTATTATCTCAAAATTGACTTATTTCTCAAAATTCTGAAATCTGAAAATTGACTATTTACACTTCTTACACTTCTTTTACAAGAAGTTTACTTCTTGACTTTTTCCCTTTACAATTTTGACCAGATTTTTTGCGAATAGTCTGACATTACATTTTTAACAATAATAATTATCAGTTTGAATTGTTCAAATTCAGACTTCCCCTCCACAATTCCCAGTGTACATCTCAGAATGTTTTGTTTTTACTTGCTATTTTGAGTTCAAATTTTTCTTGCAATTCTAATTTTGTTTTATTCAGTTTTGACTTTGTATCTCTTTTCTTGCTATTGCAAGTTTGAATTCCACTGTTATGGCTTTTTTCCCCCTTAAAGCTCTAAGTTTGAATCACTTTCCCCTCACAATTCTAACTTTATTTCTTGCAGCTTTCAGTTTAAATTTCACATTTCCGAATTTTATTTATATATTTTTTGGATCATTCATTTCATAATGATCCATGGATGACTATTCCATAGCGAAGAAAAATTATAATTTTACATTTTTTGCTTTGACTTTTCCTTTTTCCTCATTTAGATGATGTGGATTTTTAGTAAAGTATTTTAGACATTGTTTTCTATAAGGTCTGTACTGCATATTAATACAGCCTGAAATTCTGTCAGTGTTATCACTACATGTAATGCTGGTTAACATTAAATAGGCTAGATCTTAACAATTGAATCAGAATCATTTCTTCAATGCCCACTTTACATAAAACATTTTACTTTAAATAATATCCCAAGCCAATTATATGTACAGTTTCATGTTGACTTTAAAAGTCATAATATCTCCAAACTCTGTACATATTTAAAGCTGCTGTTCTGATGCTCTCATTTACTGCACGCTAGTGTCATGAACTGACATGTAGGAATAAGATATGTGCTATCTAGCATTATGGCCAAAGCTTTAAATTCAGCCTTTCATGCTAAAATATGACATTGTGAAAAACAAATAATAATAATAATAATAATAATAATAATAAACGATACATGACTTCCCTCAACAATTATTGGGCTAAAATCATTAAATTACTTGGAAGTGTTTTTTTCCCCCCAAGTCAGCGCAGGACCCTTCAGATGGATGGATGGATGAAAAATATGATTTTAAGAAGCATTGTTGGAGCATTAAATCCTTGTTATTTTATTGTCATAACCCTAATGTTGAGCGTTTAGTCTATGCAAAAGAGAGATTTGTGATTTACCCTAAAGCTGGGATATATTTGGATTATGGGACTGGAAAATCTTTGTTTTATTTTTTAGCAAACTATGATTTGTTATAATAAAGAAGTATAGTTAATAAAGATTTTATAATGTGTGATCCTAGAGTTTTTATTGTTGTGTGATCTTATTTCAGAAATGTGTACGAATGATGTCTGCATATTAAATATGGCCAATATTTAATGCAACAAAAAAAAAGCAGCAATTTCTACTCAGTATGAAGAAACAAAATTGTTCCCACTTTATATTAGAGAGAAACATATAATGGAATAATATTGTTTTGGTTTTAGTAGTAGTTGTTTTTATGCTCAAATATAAAAATACAATACTCAAATGTAAACATAAACCAATTTCACTACTATATCAATTTACATTAAATAACGATTTATTATTTTTTTCATACATATATATATATATACACTTTAGGATTTTATATGATGTATAGTGAAATAAGTGTTACAGTGTTACTTTTTTGAGTAATAAATTGAATTACCGTTTACCCCGTTACAACGCCATTTAGTCATGGGCCGGTATAAGATTCTGACGGTATGATAACCTTGGATAAAACTATCACGGTTTCATGGTATCACAGTATTGTGATTACTGCTCTAAAATATATTCTTTTTAAAAAGGGGGAAAAAAACTAAAACTTTTTCCCCCTTGAAAACATTTTTTAATTAAGATTTATAATATTTTGGAGCAGTAAACATGTCAGGCTAAATAATTAAAATCAATCATTGACTTGTGCTGTCTTCATTAATTTCAAAAACCTTGATTTCTTTACAATTTAAAACGGCATCTTACTGACAATAAAATGCATGTTACTATAATTGAGAACACTGAAGTGGTTTTCATGCAAGTAGCATCTCTCTCAGCCATAGGACCTCTCTTTTTCTGGGGGTGTGTGTGTGTGTATGGGGCTGGGGCAAGAATGTTTATGCAACTTCATTTATTCATTTTCTTTTCAGCTTAGTCCCTTTATTAATCAGGGGTGGCTACAGCAGAATGAACTGCCAACTTATCCAGCATATGTTTTAGACAGCGAATGCCCTTTTCAGCTGCAACCCATTACTGGAAAACACTCATTCACTACGAACAATTTAGCTTACCCAATTCACCTATACCGTATGTCTTTGGACTGTGGGGGAAACCGGAGCACCCGGAAGAAACCCATGCGAACGCGGAGAGGACATGCAAACTCCACACAGGAAAGCCAACTGACTCGAGGCTCGAACCAGAAACCTTCTTGCTGTGAGGCGACAGCACTACCTACTGCGCCACCGCCTCGCTCCGTCATGCAACTTATGCCCAGGAAAAAAGTTTCTCTGCGTTGATGACAACTATCCTCATCTAATGAAGCTCCTCATGTCGCCAAATGCCGATAAAATTAAATTAGTGACAATATTAGTGGATACGCAGGTGATAACGTGAGCTGTGCTACCAAAGGAGGAGACGAAGCCACAATGTCAAAGCAAATAAAACTGAATTTTCTCCACCGCGAACACATTACTCAGACGGAATTAAACAAAAGAATATCTAGATATATAGTTGAGGACATGCTACCATTTTCTCTCACATTGTCCCAGAACATTAAAATAGTGTAGATTAGTGTATAATGTTTATGTATTTTATAGTCATTTGACATATTTGATTTTTTTTTTTAAAGTAACGCAATAGTTACTTTCTCAGGTAATTAGTTACTATTTGTGAGAAGTAACTAGTAAATATAACTAATTACTCTTTTAAAGAAACAGGCCCAACACTGGTGAAACTACAAAACATATACCGAAAACCACTTCGTAAAAATATTACAGCTTGGCTATAAACATCTTTAATGAAAAGATGGTTGAGAAACAAAGCATCAAATTACAGCCAGTGATACACTTGGGGTAAAAAAACACACCGAGTTTGTCCTGAAGGAGCGTCTGACAACTAGCTGTGGAATCAAAGTTCTGGAACATTCTGACAACGTTCTAGCAATCAAAACAATGCAACCTTTAGAAATATGTAAAATGCTGAACAACATCATCTCAGAAACCATAGGAGGTTTAAATGGCCTTTTTCTTCTGTCAACACCTCAAAAAGGTTTGTGCATTTTCAAGAGCTGTAAAAAGTCTGTTTTTCCAGTGAGAAAGGTAACATTAGCATGCTACGTGCCATCGCAACACCAAAGCAAACAAATTTCTCTTTTATAAGTAATTTTGAATTCAAAGTTGGTATGATGTTGTTTTAAAAGGAATAAAACTTAAAAACTTTACACTAGGTGTGGGGAATCACTTTGGTTATTATTTTTACATTTTAGTTTTCCCATTACCATCATATAAGAGTTAAGGTGCTTAAAGTCCACCAAGAAAATAAAGAAAAATCAGGTTTGTATATCTTGTTTGTATGACCAATAACTGATTTAATAATATTATTTTTACAAATAACGACAATAATATTGATAACATTGATAACTATTTTTGGCAATAAAATGTTTTGGACAAGTTTAGATTAACAGAGAAGTTAAAACACGCACAAAAAAAATATATATATATATATATATTTTTTTTTAATGAAAACACAATAGGTATTTGAAGAAAACACAATAGGTATTTGAAGAAATGTCCATTTGCACCGAGTAATTTGTGTAAATTCACCCCCGAGTGAAAAGTAGCATAAATGTTTACTCACCGTGTTCTATTCAGCATATCACGTCTTCGCGTGTACGTGGAAAAACAAAATATCAAATCATTGAAATTGAATATTTAGCCTAATGATAATTACCTCAAGCGGTACCTCATCTCCGAGTAATGCGCGTTCATGAGACATTTTGGCGCGAAATTTTTGTCCTCGGTCTGCCAAACAAACGTAAATAGTAAGTGTAGTGTAACTTCCGAGGTAAATATACCTATGTTCGTCGAAATAGCAATCCCGTTCTATGACGGATTTCTATTGCACGTGTCCCGTCGAATCATTTAGGGCTGACAACCACATCCTTTTTTTGGACCAAAGGAAGGCATACAAGTGGGATAAACATCATTGTGAGAAAGGTAAACAATGACTGAAATAGAGTTTTTTTTTTCGTTGGTACTTCTATATAGGTTAAAGGTTATACAGAGACTATATGAACAACAGTAGGATTAAAAGGGATAGTTCACTAAAAACTGAACATTCTGTCATCTCACTCGTTCCAAACACATTTGAACACAAAAGAAGATATTTTGAAGAATGCTGAAAACCTGGAACCATTAATTTACATAATGTTTGTTTTACCTATGTAAGTCAATGGGTACAGGTTTCCAGCTTTCTTTAAAATACATTATTTTGTGTTGACCAGAAGAAAGAAACTCGTAAATGATTTCGGACCAATTTAGTGAGAGTAGATAGTAAATTTACAATTTTGGGTGAACAATCCTTTTAACGCAACAAAGATTATTGTCTTAATCTGTATAAAATGTGACAGAAATGATTTGTAAATGTGATTAGATTCCATTTAATATAAGAAAATCATATAAAATCAATTGAATAACTGAAATTAGGCCAAAGATTTCATATGCTGACAATATATTGCAAACCATTTGTTACGACAGCGTGAAATCACAGATTACAAACTGACACAAACAGTGAAGTCTCTTATATTTCGAGTGTACGATGAGATTTTGAGGAAAGATTTTGAGGAAGATTATGAGGAAAAAAAACAACATCAAATCAACGAAACTGAATGTACTATTTAGCGTAAAGAAAATGACCTCAAGCGGTGGGTCTCCTAATAATGCGCGCTCATGAGATGTTTGGCACGCATTTTTGTCCTCGGTCTGCCAAAAAACAAACATTGAATGTGGTTTATTTTCTGACGTAAATTTACCTGTTATGTCTGTTGAAATAGCAAGTTATCGCATTCTGTGAGCTAGATTTATCTATATTGATACGTGTCCCATTGAATCCTTTTATAGACGACCACATCTTTTATGGACCAAAGAAAGCCATACAAGTGGGATAAACATCATGATGAGTAAGGTAAATGACTGAAATCGAGACGTTTTTTTCCTCTGTCTACATACGCTAAAGCTTATAGAGGGACTAAATGAACAACAGGAAGATTATAATTAAAGGGATAGTTCACCAAAAACTGAACATTCTGTCGCTAATCTCACTGATTTGTTCCAAACCCATTTGAGTCGAACACAAAAGAAGATATTTTGAAGAATGCTGGAAACCTGTAACCATTAACTTACGTGATGTTTTTTTTTTCCTACTATGTAAGTCAATGGTTTCAGCTTTTTCTTAAAAATATTTGCAGTTAAACAGACGAAAGAAGCTCATAAAAGATTTGGGACCATAGGTATTTGAAGAAATGTCCATTTCCACCGAGTAATTTGTGTAAATTCACCCCCGAGTGAAAAGTGGCATGAATGTTTACTCACCGTGTTCTATTCTGCATATCACGTCTTCGCGTGTACGTGGAAAAACAAAATATCAAATCATTGAAATTGAATACTTAGCCTAAAGAAAATTACCTCAAGTGGTACCTCATCTCCTATTAATGCGCATTCATGAGACATTTTGGCGCAAATTTTTTGTCCTCGCTCTGCCAAACAAACGTAAATAGTACGTGTAGTTTAACTTCTGAGGTAAATATACCTATGTTCGTCGAAATAGCAAGGAAGGAAGGCATACAAGTGGGATAAACATCATTGTGAGCAAGGTAAACAATGACTGAAATAGATTTTTTTTCGTAGGTACGTCTATAACGTCTATATAGGCTAAAGGTTATACAGGGACTATATGAACAACAGTAGGATTATAAGGCATAGTTCAAGGCATGTTTGTTTTTCCTACTATGTAAGTCAATGGTTTCAGCTTTCTTAAAAATATTTGCAGTTGTGTTAAACAGACGAAAGAAACTCATAAAAGATTTGGGACCACTTGAGGAAGAGTAAATAGTACATTTACATTTTTGGGTGAACAATAACGCAACATTATTGTATCAATCTGTACATAATTTGTAAAATGTGACAGACATGATTTGTAAATGTGATTAGATTCCATTTAATATAAGAAAATCATTTACAATCAATTGAATAACTGAAATTAAGCCAAAGATTTCATATGCTGACAATATATTGCAAACAAGTTGTTACGACAGCGTGAAATCACCGATTACAAACCGACACAAACAGTGACGTCTCTTACATCTCAATGATCACAAGCAGAATGTGGAGCGTTAGGTCTTCAGGTCGACTCGCAGATGAAAGAAACAACCAAGAAAAAAAAAAGTACATCATCGATTAAGAGACATCTCAATATCAGTACTTATAAATGTGCCTAGAATGTAAAAAAAAAAAAATCAGATAACAGGCCAAAACAATCATCTCTAGATGGAAATTCACTAAAACAGTTCAAAGAGATACCCAAAGCATTAACAGCAAAATAAACCCAAAGGGAATCAAAGGCATACATCAGTCCCAAAAATAATGACTCGAGTTTTTCATTCTTCCTACAACTTAAAAGAAAGAAAACTGTCATTATTGGACTCATCAAACAGGCTGGTCTTACAACAATACAAGCCAGTGAAAAAATAGCTTCCATCACATTAAAGCAACTCTTCAGAAAACAAACAAGCTTCTAAGCCCTCCCGAGGTCCTCAGCAGTGGGGAAAAAAAATCATCACATTCAAAAATGTGAATATTACTATGTAGAACAAACACAGCAAGCACAATCAAGTCTCTTTTGGGGAAAAAGAAACATGAAATAATAAAAATTCAGCCCAAACCCCATTTTTAAATGTTTAAATTATGCTACATTATCAAAAAAACAACAAAAAAAAAAACAAAGAAAAGAGTGAAGAGACTTTATTTCTTGCGGTAGTACAGCAGGTAGGCTTTGAGCGACTCGGGCAGCGGCAGACTCAAGATTTTGTCTCTCAGGTGGTTGACCTGCGGCTCTTCGGGTTTGATGGGCTCAATGTCTTTCTCCTGCTCCTCGTCTTTGCTCTCCTCCTCGATGCACTCGTCTTCTTCGCTGTCGAGGGGCTGCGGGATCAGCTGGTTGCCCACGAACACGTATGTGTTGATGCGGCGGCGGCGGCGACGACAGCGTCTGCGCTTGCGCTTCTGAGAAGCTCGCGGAGTGTTGGTGCGGTTTGGGTTCTCTTCGTTGGTCAGGCTGCGCAGCGTGCGGCGGATGTAGATTCGGGACAGGTCTTGAAGACTCCGCACACTCAGAGCCGCTGGAAGACACAGGAGATCGCAGAAGTTTTCAGTATTTTGTGATTCATGTTTTTATTGGTTTACTTATCCTTTTTGTATTGCACTATGGCACCTTTGACACTTGAAAGTGACTTTTGAACATTTTTAAAGGTTTAACCCTTTGACTCTACCAAACGGTTGTACCAAACTGTTTTTACTGTTTTAAATAATGATAATGGCTTACACACACAGAATTGTTAGTTTACAAAAAATATATATACATATAACAAACATAATCCTATTGCACTACTACATTTGGTTTTGGTTTTGGTTTTATTTGAAAAACAAAACAAAACAGGAAAACATGTAGAATCTGAGAATATTTTATGGCATACTTTAAAAAAAATAAAGATGATTTAGTGTACAAAAATTTTTTATTTTGAATATATTTTAAATAAATTGGTCTTACACTTCATATTTTCATAGTATATGTCTTAAGTCGGGTACTTTTACCATGAACCGACATATCAACCATTTGGTAGAGGCTGATATTTTAGAATTTATGGAATGTGTTAAAAAACTAGCGACATTAGATGTAATCCAAACATTTTTTTCTTGGTGTGGTAGTTAAAGGGTTAATGTGATATATTGTCTGGGTTGGTGTTGTATATTACGGTACAAAAACTACCAGTACATTTTCAGTAATTTTACAGACTCATTTGTCTATATATTATTTCTTATACATTATATTGTTTTTCTAATACATTTATTAACTGCTAAAATATCAATAAAAGTAACTTTGTTAAACTGTAAAGTTGAATTTTCAACATCAAAATTGATAGATATTTTGAAGAATGTTATAAACGTAACCATTGACATTCATGGTAGAAAAAACATTTCTATGGAAGTCAGTAGTTTCCAACATTCTTCAAAATATCTTCTTTTGTGTTCAACAAAACAAACAAAACATTAAACTGGTTTGTAACAAGTAAATTAGTAAACTATCCCTTAATGGAAAATTGAACATGTCCTTTTTCCACGATAAATCACAAAACAATAGTTTATTATTATCAGAGATTTAGGAGATGTACATAATATTTCGAGAACTAAAATCTGTTTATTGAACAGACATTACATTTTTTTTTATTTTGCTGACATATTACTGGCTTAAAAATTAAGTAATGTTTTATTAATACCCTCTGTTAATGTTGCATGAAAAAAGAAGGAGGGGGGGGGTAGAGCTGGGGAGTACATTTTCACCATTTATGCTGAGGAAAAAGTTATTCATCATTAATGTTTTTTAATAGATCAAATAAAACGGGAAAATTTTCTATATGTATTTGGATATATTTTATAAAATTATAACATAATATTTTATATTGCTACACGAAATCCAAGGGGGAAATAAATTCCCTCCCACCATTTTTGATAGGAAAAAAAAACGTTATTCATCATTTATCAGATTTTTATGCATGCATGTGCACTAGCACATATACATATATATATGGATATGTTTGTGTGTGTATATATATATATATATGCACACTTTTGTGTGCGTGTATATATATATATATATATATATATATATATATATATATATATATATATATATATATATATATATATATATATATATATATATATATATATATATATATATATATATATATACACATATATATATATACATACATACATATATACATATATATATATATATACATATATACATATATACAAGCCCCCGGTTGAATTTTATTTTATTTTTTAAATATTTCCCAAATGATGTTTAACAGAGAAAGGAAATGTTCACGGTTTGTCTGATAATATTTTTTCTTCTGGAGAAAGTCTTATTTGTTTTATTTCGACTTGAATAAAAGCAGTTTTAAATTTATTATGAACCATTTTAGGATCAAAATAGGGTCCCCTTAAGCATTTTTTTCGATAGTCTACAGAACAAACCATCGTTATACAATAACTTGCCTAATTACCCTAACCTGCCTAGTTAACCTAATTAACCTAGTTTTGCCTTTAAATGTCACTTTAAGCTGTATAGAAGTGTCTTGAAAAATATCTAGTCAAATATTATTTACTGTCATCATGGCAAAGATAAAATAAATAATTTATTAGAAATGAGTTATTAAAACTATTATGTTTAGAAATGTGCTGAAAAAATATGCTCTCCATTAAACGGAAATTGGGGGGGAAAATAAGCAGGGGGGGCTAATAATTCAGACTTCAACTGTGTATGTGTGTAAATCTATATATAGAAGGAAAGAAAGAAAGAAATTTTGACTTGACTGCTTACTAGTGGAGATTTCAGATCAATTAACAAAATAATTTAGAGACAAACAGCCTTTAAACAGAAGTATTGAAGGTTTGAGTAGAGATTTAACAAACTCACGGAGCACCACGGCTTCAGATTTGTTGCTGTCTGTCCTGTTCTGCTGAACCAGAGGAGCAAACGACACAGCCAGAATATTCTTACTCTCCCATGAGCTCTGACCCGTCCTGATGATCTGAGTGAGCTGGACAACACAAACAGACACGCTAATAAATCTTTCTCACACACACACACACGCACGCACTATCAGCAAGATCACCAAACCACAGATATATGTATATATCATTAAGAGTTTATTGAAAAATTAGCTTTTCTGCTGCTTGCCACAACAACAACAGAAATCAGATGTGGTTATTTCTTAGTCACATATTTTAATGTGTCAAAACAAGAAAACACTTACACTTTTTTTTTTCACCATAATGTTTCTTTTTTTGTTAAATAACAAGTACAATGTTGTTAAAAGTATATGTATTATGGAGACAATTACATGAATAATCAAATAAATATATTTGTTGGCTTTTGGTCCAAATGGATTGAGTTTAACTCATATTCAACCTAATGCATTTCTGATAAAAATATTATGTCCGCTCCCTCATACTTCTGTAAATAGTTTTTGTTTAAATGGAAGGTCATGTAAAGGGATATGTTGGAATTGTGTAATTGTTTTTATTTTTCCTTCCCTGATTAGGGAATTGAATTTGAAGAGTTTGCATTAAAAATGTATAACAACTGCTGTTAATTATATCTCTTGGCAATAAAAAACCTATTTATTGAGATGGATTGTTGGTGTTTGGTTAGATGTCGGACCGATTGATAAGCTTTACTAGGACAGAAGAAAATTGAGACCTGTTTAAAATGATTTAAGACCTACAACACAATATTGTGAGTCTCAATAAAGTGAATTTGAGACTAAAATTTTTGATTTTGAAATGTAAGACTTTTTAAGACCCCCCGGATAAATCCACAAATCAAGCCAAGTGGCATCTACTTTAAAGAAAGACAGCACAAGTATGTTTGTCTTTAGCGGAAAATGTTGATAAATCATGCGATTACATTTCATTCTTAGTCCATTTTGTAAACATATTAGAGTCATGGTTAAATAAATATACTAAATTCCATCTATTATTGCTCGATCAAACTAATAGTTTCACCATTTTAGGAAAGAAATATTTATTATTATTATTCAAAATGATTAACTACACTTGTGTTTACTTGCTAGTCATTCATTTATTTTCTTTTCAGCTTAGTCCCTTTATTAATCTGTGGTCGCCACAGCCAACTTATCCAGCATATGTTTTACGCAACGGATGCTCTTCCAGCTGCAACCCATCACTGGGAAACGCCCATACACTCTTGCATTCACAAACACATACACTACAATTTAGCAATTTAGCTTACCTAACTTTGGACTGTGGGGGAAACTGAAGCACCCGGAGGAAACCCACGCCAACACGGGGAGAACATGCAAACTCCACACAGAAATGCCAACTGGCCCAGCTGGGACTAGAACCAGCGACCTTCTTGCAGCGAAGCAGTCGTGCTACCCACTGCGCCTTATTATTCATAAATTATTTACCTAAATGTATTTATAGTTAATTTCAGTTTTTAATTTTATTGTGTTTTAAGAAAATATTTATTTTTAAATAGTCCTACTTAGCTTTAATTTTTCCTATTTTTTCAAATTTGATTTAGCTATGATTTATTTAATAATTGTTTTATTTAGTAATTATTTAAATAGATTATAATTGATTTAAGTGGTAAAATTGCTTTTAATTATCCACTAAAAATGATTCATCAATAAAAATTTAGACACAGAGCTGTGAATAAATATTCTGTCATGTAGTTTCATACACATATTTTTACAGTAAGTGTAAAAATCTCTCTTTGACTGTGGCTGCTGTGTTTTACCTGATCCTCTATTGGCATGACCAGAATCCCTCCGACTTTGAGCAGGATCTTCATGTAGTTCTCATGGTCCTTCTGAACTCCAGCGCCGCAGTAAATGCGGTCGTACTGATGACTGTCTGAGGAAATCTCCAGGCAGTTGCCCACCACAAAGTGTGGCTCGCAGAACTCAAACCTGAAAGCACACATTTACGATTAGACTCCAGAATGTCTGTAGCACGACTGCTACATTTAATAGTGCTTTTTTTCACAAAACCTTCTGATGAAGATTAACAATACTGGAATAATTAGATATTGCTATATTTTATTTTTCTGCGATAAATATTGCGATATGAATACGGTTTCACAAGATGGTTTGAATAGCTCTATTTGACAGTTTTCTGGGGAATCTAACAGTATTCAGGTACAGAAGGTGAATAATCACAATGCAAATTATGACTTTCTTACTTTACTTTTGCTTGTTTCTAGTCAAAATATCTCAACTTCAAAATAAATAAGTTAAAATTAAGAGGTTTTCCTTAAAACAAGCTAAAATATTTGCCAATGGAGAGTAAAATAATCTTGTTTTTGCTTTGAAATGTTGATATTAGGACTAGAAGACAAAAAGTAAGAAAAACATTTTCCATTAGAAATAAATACAGTTAATCTTTGTTACACCTCCAAGCATAATTTTCTGTGTGCAAATATTTTAAACTCGCTTGAAATGCTCAGTCACAGGCCTTAAAAGCACATGCATATGCCAAACTTTCCATCTATTATGGTTAAACGTAGCAGTGACACTATAAATCACATGTGTTCTGTGGCTCCTGGTCAACTATAATTCAGACCCAACATTGCATATCTTGTGATGTAACTATTGCAGATGCGCACATTGCGATATCGATGCTGAAACGATATATTGTGCAGCTCTTCCAATATGGTTGCAAAATGCTACAATCACATGGGCTTTGATTTCTTTCAGATCAATAAATATGCTGAAGCCAAATTTTGGAGAACGTTATCAAAATGTTTGTGCTTAAAACAATCTTGGTTATTGTTTTACACATTAACGCGCATCCCTAGATAAAAAGTACATGTTGCAAAGAAAAGAGAATACAAATAAAACAAAGTGTTTATTTTAGCATTTCAAATAATATTAGAGTATTTAGTGATGTTGTTACGAGCTTCTATGGCCATTTTCACAGCGAAAAAAATGTATACTGGAGATATAAATTATATTAAGGATTTACAATTTATTTTTGCTAAAAAAAATTCAAAAACTATATTTAGATTAACAAAAAGTTAAAGTTGTCAGTGTTAAAAATTGCTTCAAAAGACTCAACCGAATAAATTAATCAGAATTAATCCCAACATAATACAGTATTTATTAATAATACTTTTTTAAATAATAATTTTTTATATTTTTTTGCTGCTGGATGGTATGTTTAGATAAGTTGTCCCAAAAATAATAATCTTAACTTTGTTTTCCAATTTAAACAGTCTAAAATGACTATTCTACTGTATCAAAATAACCATTTACAGCATGTATTTAAAAAT
This sequence comes from Danio aesculapii, assembly GCF_903798145.1. NCBI lineage: Eukaryota > Metazoa > Chordata > Actinopteri > Cypriniformes > Danionidae > Danio > Danio aesculapii. The sequence continues at coordinate 7,132,682 of NC_079458.1, forward strand.
ATTTTGCGCTGTATATAAAAAAAGAAGTCATTAATATATAAAGAGGTCATTAATCTCAACGTATGTGTTTTTAACATATTATAATGTGATATAGCTGAAGAACTAAACTGTATTTTTTATTTATTTATTTATTTTTTTTTTCATAAGTCATTTTTCCGGACCTCTTGGCCAGGTCACCCTTGTAAATGAGATCTCGATCTCAATGGGTTTTTTATCTGGTTAAGTAAAGAAACATATGTTAAAATGCCCACGACAAATAAATAAAATAATGTAGAAATGGTAAAAATACAGATTAAGTCAGAATTATTAGCCCCCCCTGTTTATTTTTCCCCCAATTTCTGTTTAACAGAAAGAAGATTTTTTTTCAACACATTTGTAAACGTAATAGTTTTAATAACTCATCTCTAATAACTGATTTATTTTATCTTTGCCATGATGACAGTAAATAATATTTGACTAGATATTTTTCAAAATACCAGTATATCGAAATATTACTAGTAATATTCAGCTTAAAGTGACATTTAAAGGCTAGGTTAAAACTAGGTTAAATAGGCAAGTTAGGGTAATTAGGCAAGTTATTGTATAGTAGTGGTTTGTTATGTCGACAATCAAAAAATATAAGGCTTAAGAGGGCTAATATTGACCTTAAAATTGTTGAAAAAAATGCTTTTATTCTAGCTGAAATAAAACAAATAAGACTTTCTCAAGAAGAAAAAATATTATAGGAAATACTGTGAAAAATTCCTTCCTCTGTTAAACATCATTTGGGAAATATTTAAAAAAGAAAGAAGAAAATTCACAGGAGGGTGAATAATTTAACTGTATACAAGTTGTTTATTTAAAGAGTTTTGTGTCAGTCTTTTAAATGTGCTTTCCAAAGATTCCCACGTACAGTAAATAGTTCAAATCAGCCTGTTAACATGCGTCATCCAGTGGTATAAACAGATGATTCATGTGACAGGGTTGTTTGACCTCATATTATGCGTGCTGTGATGCATTCATTATGAATTCATGCTGCTGTTTGTGCATCATTTGTTGTTTGCTTGTGTGAATGAGAGTGTACGGGTGTTTTCCAGAAATGGGTTGCGGCTGGAAGGACATCTGCTGCATAAAACATATGGTGGAATAGTTGGTGGTTCATTCCGCTGTGGTGACCTCTGAAATAGAAACTAAGCCGAAGGAAAATGAATGAATGAATGAGTTGAGGTTACATGGGGAAAAGCATTTTAATGATGTGCAGGCTTTCAAAACAGCTGGGAACCGACTATAACAGTAAGAATTTATGGAAGGCAATGAGGGACAAAAACGAACACAAAATCTTTTGGTCCCGCTTGTTCCATTAGTTTCTTGGAAGTGGGTTTTTTTTTGTAACTGCGTTTTTTTTCTTTCCAAATTGCCAAGTTTTCAGTCACTATTTAACTTCTTTTTTTTTTCCTTAAAGGGATATTTCAACTAAAATGAAAATGACCATTTACTCTCCCTTGTGTGGTTTATACCTTTATCTATTTCTTCTGTTGAACACAAAAGATACTTTGAAAAATACTTACCCACTGACTTCTACCATTCATTCATTCATTTTCCTTCAGCTCATTCATCAGGGGTTGCCACAGCAGAATGAACCGCTAACTTATCCAGCATATGTTTTACACAGCGGATGTCCTTCCAGCTGCAACCCAGTACTGGAAAACACCCATGCACACACATACACTATGGCCAATTTAGTTAACCCACTTCACCTATAGCGCATGTGTTTGGACTGTGGGAGAAACTGGAGCACCCGGAGGAAACCCACGCCAACATGGGAGAACATGCAAAGATCGATTTCGCTTGTATAATGAGCCTTTTTCTCAGCCTCTTACGTTTATATTCAGTTATTTCATGTTAAAGGCAATGAAAATAACATACTGTTTGGCATAAAAGTAAAATTAATTAACCTACAAATAAGAGGTGTGAACTATCCCTGGGGTGAACTGTCCCTTTAAATACTGTTTTAGTGTTCGAGTTTCCAAAGCGTGTGAATAAAAAGGCACGTGATTGGATTGTCTACCATACTATGCTAAAAACATATTGTTTCACCAAGGGCTGGGCGATTAATCGAAAAGTAAATGAAATCGACATTCATAACCTATAATTGATCAAATTTTTTCTGGTCAATTTATTTTATATATTTTTTAGATTATTTTTTTAGGTTTCCACCTTTAATTGATAGGACAATAGAAAGTATTGACAGGAAAGTGTGGGGAGCAGAGAGAGGGGAAGGATCAGCACAGGAACACAAGGGGGGAACCTAACTCGGGTCGCTGTGAGCACCGGAGTGCACGTGTCGATGCACCAACCACTACACCACTGATGCCGACTTCCAGGTCGATTTTTTTCAATTATTTTCTCCACCATGTTTGGAGTGACGTAACCCCGCTCTGTTAGCCACACTTTGCAGTTACATCTGATCTCTGGTCAAGTAGGGTGATGGACTCATTCTTGAGCCTTACTTTACTCTTTCATTGACGATGATTGGAAACTGCACCAGAGATGCCTTGAGACGGCATATTTTCCATTACATTAAAATTATTATTTACATTAAAATATTTGTTTACAGAAGATTTAAGAAATAAAAAAATGTATAAATAAAATGATCGCTCATTACACGTAATCGAGATTTATATTTTAGGCCAAATTGCCCAACCCTAGTTTCACCCAGTTAATTTTTCCACCAAAACGCACCGTAGCAGGGTTTAACATCTAGAATTTACCCTGCTTCTGAATTATACAGTAATTGAGAAATGTTCCTTTACCCAGAGATTTAAAAATAGAGGTTTCGAAAAACCCTATGGATTAGATTGGCAGGTGCCTGCAGTGAGGTAAACTGAGACTGAAGCAAGCCACATTAATGCTGCCGCAGACCTGTGGTTAACTTTGATTTAGTCAAGCCTGCCCTATTAATCTTCCATACGGACGCATTTGATAAACTCTCAGTGAATGAATTACTATAAGTAAATATCAGATCTCTGTGGTCTGCCGTGCTCTACACACACCTGCGGGAGCACCTGTCACACACACAACTGCTGGGTCACACACACATTTCACTTGAGGACTGGACACACACACATATATTTACTGCTTGCAAACATCTGTTTTTGTCATGCATCATTATTGAGGTCAGGAGAAGCAGTTGTCTTGACGTATCAGACTGATGCTATTAAACAATACATAGAAGCGGGTGTAAATAGCATAGTTATATAAATAGCAACAAATAATAATAATAATAATATAAAATAAGTAATACTAATAAAAATTATATAATAAAAACATATAATAATAATAAAAGCAACAAAGATTTTAAATGATTAAAAACAGATTAAAATGTGGTAAAACAGGAAAAAAAGAAAGAAAAAGACACAAGTAATGTGATCTGCCGGACATAGCACAGAGCTCATTCAGTAAATACTCTAAGCAAATACAAACACTGATGGACTCATGCTAATACTCAAAATCAAATTTCTCCTGGCATTAAATTCTTCTTATATTTATATTCAGTTCATTCTTGTTAAAGGCTATGAAAATAACCTACATTTTGCCATAAAGGTGAAATTAATGAACCTAGAAATAAGAGCTGGAAAAAAAAAATGCTCATTTCAAAAGAAAGGTTCGGATGGCACTTGGAGGTTTTTGCATTTGAACTCTTCAAATAATGACAGATTACATTTTGGGGGTGTACTATCCCTTTAAATATTGTTGTAGTGTTTGAATTTCCAAAGCATATGAATATAAGGCATGTGATTGCATTTTTACCATAGTATTGCAGATAATGCATTATTTCAGCCTTTTAATTTTGCCAAAATGCACTGTAGCAGTGTATAAAATCCAGTATTAACCCTGCTTCTGAACTAGAAGTGTGAAATACTCCTTTACCCGAGGATTAAAGAAGAGAGGTTTTGAAAGAGGACTATACAATTTCCCTTGTGTTTCTAGATGTTAAATACAAGGGAAATTGCTTTTTTTAAATTCATGGGTAAAAAAAAGAATTCTTAGAATTTCTGAAGGACATGTGAGTGTGCTTGCCCATGCAGAACTCAACAACATAATGTTAGGCTGTTGTTAGCGCACTGCTATTTCATTGGCAGGTGGTTTGTTCAGTGCTTTGCTCTGTTTATGCCATGGGCCTTGATGTTAACTCCTATTATATATGAAAAGCAGTGTGCTGTTACTTTTGCGTGACAAAAAAATAAACTCTGACCTACATATTGAGGATATATACAGTGTTCAGCATATATATACGTACACCCCTCACAAATCTATCTTTTAAATTCATATTTTTAATAGGAACCTATACAATATTATATTTGCGCATATACATTAGATTTGTCAATACTGAAGCCAAATCTGGAGCTTATCTAACAAAATAACTTACGATAACAAGTCAAAAAATAGTACAGCCAAATCTATATGACAGAGAAAAATATTAAATACAAATTTTTTAAAAAGAGGAAAAAAATCAAGAGAAGCAAAAAATTTAATAAAAATACAGGTTGTAATTTTTTTTTGCAATATTTTGGTTGAATTTAATTGTATTATCTTTCAATTTCTAAATATGTTTGGTGACTACAATATTATTGTAATAAATATATCTGTTTAATAAATCTGTTTTGTTTAAATGTACTAAAATACACTGCCTATATATATTCACTGGGAAATGGATTAAAATATTAAAAATAGAGTGTCCGCAATTATGCTGAGCACTGTATATATAGTCTTTGTCATGATAACAGTGCATAAAATGCTACAAGTTATTTTGCAAGATATTCAACTTAAAGTGCAATTCAAAGGCTTAACTAGGTTAATTAGTCAGTTGTTTGTACTATAGCCAACCGGAAATAAAAATTATTAAAGGGCTAATAATATCGACCCTAAAATTGCTTAAAAAAAAAATTTTACAAATAGCTTATATTCTAGTCAAACTTTATCATATCAATTTGTTTTAGTATCAATATCACAATGTGGGAATCCGCAATAGTCACATTGCAGGATCTGCAATGCCAAATTGGGATTACAATTAACCATGAACCACAATTCAGTGTACATGATTTGACTGAAATAGTTTAATCTTAATATAAGTGTGAAAGATTTTTATTTTGATGTGTTTCCAGGCCTGTGACTAAGATTTCAAACTAATTTGGGCACAAGAAGTTATAAAGTTCGCATTTTTAACAATGAATTATTGTGTTATTATACATTAAAGCATGTATTTCTACAACAAAGACTCCATGCGGTGTTATTTTACATTTGATTATTGAATTTCTACATCTCAATACTGTTAAACTCTATCGAAATGTGTTTTATTTTTTTTTTATATTCGTTCTGTTGTTTCCATCCCTACCTTAATTTGTTTATTTGATGTATTTTTGGGTAATTCGGTATATTTTATGCTGATGCACTCGCTAACAAAATAATAATAATAATAAAAATAATAATAATAATAATAATAATAATAATTCGCATAAAAAAATAAATCTTGGAATGTCAGATTGTGTCCAATATTACGCAGCCTTACCTTGCTCTGTTAATATCAAATTTGGGAAATATTTGAAAGAAATATTCAACTGTACGTGTAATAGGGTTGGGCTGATAGCCGATAGACAGTCCGATGCTGAGCACGATGCACAATGCTCCGCTCCGCCCCTTTGCAGCAGCAACCCGCTCGCAAAAAACACACACTTAGGCCCCGTTTACACTAATACGTCTTAGTTTTAAAATGGCATTTTAGAATGAAAACGATCCACGTCCACACTGGTGTTACAATTAACATTTCTGAAAAGATCTTCGTCCATACTATACCACTGAAAACGCACATCACGTGACCACACACACAGGTGTATATAAAAGGTGATATTTATTTAATCTTGTCTCTATCTAACGACTCTTCTGTCTTTTGAATTTATCAGGTAACGTCACAGCGTCAGTACGCTGCTTCAATCTTTCGCTTTCATGCTTGTACTTAGTAATTTTAACAAAAACCTCAGATACTGTTGGTTGCTTCCTGTTGGTTGTACACCTTTTTTACCACCCAAGATTGTCAACCCCATTATAACGACATAGATCACTTCGATTATTCATGCCAGAATCCCGCAAAAAAAAGTGATTGACAGGTGGTAATTTGTGTATAACTTATCTTTTATTTATTTATGATTTGGTTATAGGTAAGCCCACATGGAATCCCGAGTGCAGAAGTCGGCAGATTTCCGCAGATTTTTAGCCCATCATTAAGTCTATTTATTTAGTTGTGTGTAAATGTGTATATATTTATATTTTTTCAGTTTTTAAATTAATTTTTTAGATATATCATTGACTAATATGAAAACGTTCATATGGTTTACTTACAATATAGTCTGTAAAGTAATAATTTTTGTCTGTAGTAGATATATGGTAGATATATTATATGAGAAACATGTTTTGTTTGCCAAATAAATGGATCTAAAAGGATTTGCATTGTAAACATTAAATAAAAGTTAAAAATGTATATTTTTTTAACATATTGAGTTTTTTTAGTTATGATACACCCAAAATCATTCCGCATATCCACAGATTTTTAACAATATTCTGTGCAGAAATAGCAAAAAAATGTCCGCAGATTCTGTCTGGCCACAGTTATGGCTAAAACAAAGACCATGCGGGTCAGGTAGTGTAACTGTAGGCTACAAATAATTAATTAGTTATGAATTAATTAATTATTCATAAATAATTAAATTCACCGCCACCTACGATGACACCACTGTCCATCGCGATGTTTCACATTGGACATCGTATAATGCCAAATTGGTTAACATCGCCCAACCCTAACATGTATATATTATGAACACATTCAAACCAGGTAGAAACAGACCCATGATACCCATGAACCACCTATTAACTATTTCATGCCTTAAAAACATTATTTTTTTTGCAATAATACTTCAAATAGAATTGTTATATTCCACAATAAAATCTACAGCAACACAATGCGAAATAACACTTGAACATGCCTGTCAAAGCTGTCGCTGTTTTTGATGAAGTCATCCAGTCTTTCGTTTGCGTACTCCACAACATCCTTATGAAGCTCCACACCATGATTTACTCCAAATGGACCTGGAAATGAACAAAAATAATCAAATCTCAAGACATTACCTGATGTTTCCTGTCAATAACAAAACTATTTTGATGAACATGTGCCTATGTGTTAATCTTCATCAAATATCTTGAAGAAAAAAATTAAGCAGCACAAATTTTTGGCCAACACTGACAATAATCAGAACTGTTTCTTCAGCAGCAAATCAGCATATTAGAATATTAGGTTAACTTGCGGTGGTAGGCATTGAAACACACCTTTTACCCACAGCACAAAAATAGTTAACTATATGCAACAAACAAAACATAATTTGATTTTTAACACTATTTTATTATTATCTCTCTTAAACCTTTTCTTTTCAATGAGTTAAAATAAAATGTAAAAATCCAATATTTCTCTTTTATTCTATTCAGGAGTCTTGTGCACCCACTGACTCAGTTCAGGTTGCTTTATTGGCATGACATTTAGTACATTACTGCCAAAGCATTTTAGATGTGTATATGTAACATATTGACATCATCAAATTACTAAAACACACAGCAAATGAGAAATCAATGACAGAAAAAGGAATAAAAACAGACAATATCTAAAATAATTATAATAATTAATTATAATATATTATTATAATAAATAATTATAATATAATAATTGCAAGAACAAAAAATGTAGATTATTTAAATAAGACAAATGAGTTGATTACCCTTTTTTGGGGTGAACTATGCCTTTATTTTATTTATTTTTATTTTATTTGTTTATTTATTTATATATTTATTAATTTTTTAACCATTTCTAATGGTGTACAAATATTCTGCAGATAATTTAGATGTAATTTCATCCTCTCTGAATATTTAGTCAAGTTTTTCTGAGTCGTTTAGTTTAAAGAATTAATTATTTAATGTCTCTCTCGCTCTTGTGGCTGTGCGCATAAAATTAACAGCAGCTTATAAAACGAAAGCAAAACCAAATCCTTTTTGGGATTTAGCAACCCCAGCCGGACACAAAAAGATGGGGGTCTCTGTGGGTCAGCAGATCATGTGAGACTGTCTGTGGGAGTGTTGACAGTTCTCGCACACACAGAACCAGCAGTAAGAAACGGGTAAAGGAGAGAAGATTTTACACTACTTAATCGCTTGCGGATGCTTGTTTATATTGGCCGGCTACAAAAAAATAATAATAATTGTGTAAAAGGATGATAATAATAACAGTAAAAAAAAAAAGTGTCACTAAATATACTTGGGCAGTCGTTAATATACCTGCGGGCGGCCTGCCGAAGTAAAGTCTATGTTTGGGAAGCACTGATCATGTGACACTGAAGACATATGCTGAGAGACTTCTTTAAAAAAATAAACGTTGAATGATCATTATAAATGTTATCCCCTAGATTTAAGATAGACGTTCACAAAAACATCATACAGTACAGCATAAAAATTTCAATGCAGCGTTTGAGATTTCTTTTTTATTGTTTTAAAACAATTTAATGTCCCCTCAACTAAAAATCATATCAAACAAGAAGGGTAATACCATACATCTACTCAATATGTGGCAAATATGTGAGAAATCCTTCATGTCTGCATCTAAAACAGTATGAGACAACTTATATGCCAATTTCTGCCAAGGCTTCTGACTTCAAAAATGAACAATAATAATTGTAGTGCAAAAAGGCACATTATCTTGATGCGATTCAAAGCTGCAATTACAATCAGGTGCGAGGTTTAAACAAATAATTAATGGCTACTATTACGCTTTTTAGTGCATAATGTTGCTGTCTGAGCATGAAAAAAGATCTGCAAAGTCACTCCAGCAGGAGTATTTCAGCAAGCACCGTTTCTGAACTCATAGTTTTCTTGTGGGAACATAAACATCCCCATTTTTGTGTTTTTTAACCTTGTGTTTGACAGTTGACGCAAAATAAAAGTTAGTTTAATACTCACGTAACACACCTTCTGAAAGCCGTATATAAGGAGTATAAACTGACAAGGCTGAGCTGCAGCTCATTAGCATTTTAGGACACACACAAAAACAGCTTTTTTCCCCTTCCAGCTAAAGCAGAGACATTTACAGCATGGTAATACAGGTTATTTTGAACTAAAACAGTTAAGCCTGATTTATAGGCCTCATGATCACGTCTGCAACTAGTACACGCTAGTCTGTTCATTTAAAAACTATGTGTGAAGTGAAAGTCTCTCTTTGTGTATTTTTGTGTGGACTATTTAATATATCCACATAGTTGTCCAAATTAATGTCCTGTGATTGTTTTATAACAGACGCGCACCCATACAGGAGGATCTCGCGAGGCTTAATGGTGTTTCTGCCATAGAATGTAAAACAAACTTGCATATGAGCTTCAGGGTGGCTTGTAAATAACTCATGAAAGAGTAAAGTTACGTTAAAGCAAGCACACCATAGTTTTTTCTTGTGAAATTCCCAATAAGTTTATTAAGGTGTATCCATATAAATGGCCCACCCTGTATATATGTATATGTATCTGTGTGGGCCGTTATCAGTGTTAACGCGAAACTCTTATCGTGCGATTTTAAAAAAATATCGCCGTTAATCTATTGTCAAAGTTGGGTTGGGAGCTGGGTCTATTCTATGCAAGCTATGATGACTTTCACATTGATATTTTAGTGCAGATATATACCTGACCAGTGAGCCGTCTGACAAAAAAGTGCCCTTCTGAATCAAATCAGCAGGATGCCTGACTAACTGCAGTTCGGCAGTTTCACTTTAACTCATAAACATTTCATTCATGCGCCGTGACAAACAGGGGTATTAGACGCAAATAAGGAGTAAGGACTGGTGATAGTGTTATGAAATTTAATAACGCACGCCAAACGGAAAGAAAAAAAAACTTCCGTATTTCGCGATGTGTGTGTGTCCAGTCCTTTACTGACAGCCGCCTTTGTATCTTGTCGGAAAATATGGCGAAAAGTCCTACGTGACGGTAATAGTTTGTCAGTAATGCCACTAATATATGCATACTCCATATCTTATTTAAATCTCTGTTTAGTTCAGTTATGATTGTCGGATTAAGGTAATCCAAAAAAAAAATTAATAAAATAACATAAAAAATAAATAAATAAATAAATAAAATAAAAATGCTGTTTACATGGTAGACTCTTAATCAGAGTATTGTTTTAATCATATTAAAATCGTAATTATACTCAATGTTTGACACACCGTCAGGGCTCTGTGAACTTGGCATTGAGAAGCAGCATTTTCCATATGTACGTACATCAAAAGCAAGTATGAAATCGCAGTTTGGAGCTTATGTAGGCCTACAGTTTAATATTGATGTTTAACTGAATAAACAGTTAGTAAACACAAGTACATCTTATTGAACATAATTTATTTTCATCACCAATGATCATAGTAGAACAGTTTTTCAAGAAGTTTGTGATGCATTTTGGAAACAGGAGATGAGCCCCTGGTCTAATACGCCAGTGAGAAACCCGTTTTCAAAGACTTATTATTTGGGTACCACACATATTCTGAATGCCTTCAACAGAATTCAAATGAGCCATTTTAATCTAGATTAATTTCGAGATTAAAAAATTTAACTATGCCCACCTATAAAATATATATATATATTCAGTTGAAGTCAGAATTATAACCCGCCCCCTGAATTATTAGCCCCCCTGTTTATTTTTTTCCCCAATTTCTTAAAAGATTTTTTTCAACACATTTCTAAACATAATAGTTTTAATAACTCATTTCTAAAAACTGATTTATTTTATCTTCGCCATGATGACAGTAAATAATATTTGACTAGATATTTTTCAAGACACTTCTATACAGCTTAAAGTGACATTTAAAGGTTTAACTAGGTTAATTAGGTTAACTAGGGAGGTTAGGGTAATTAGGCAAGTTATCGTATAATGATGGTTTGTTCTGTAGACTATAGAAAAAATATATAGCTTAAAGGGGCTAATAATTATGACCTTAAAATGGTTTTAAAAAATTAAAAACTGCTTTTATTCTGGCCGAAATAAAACAAGTAAGACTTTCTCCAGAAGAAAAAATATTATCAGACATACTGTGAAAATTTCCTTGCTCTGTTAAACATCATTTGGGAAATATTTAAAAAATAAGAAAGACTTCAGAATTAAGTCAGAAAGTGTGTGCGTGTGTGTGTGTGTACCCCTGCTCTACAGCACATCCCATGCATGTAGATGACAACATTGTGATTTATACTTCTACTTATGCGTTCTGTCTGTGTTGCTCTGCAATAACACTTCTGAAACACTACTTGGCAGTATTATTATTCTAAACAAATCAAAGTTAAATGAAACCATAATAAACACAAACATGTTTGTATTACAGATTTTCTTAATTGTTATATTACCATAATAAACGCAAACATTTTTTGTTAAATTTATTATTACAGTTTTTCTTAAATGCTTTATTTAAATATGCAAATTAGCAATATGAAATTAAATATAGTCCAATTTGCATATATATAAAATTCTTGTTTCCTTTGACATAGTAGACCCAACCGTTTTTACAATGTACAGTTTGGGTGAATGCAAGTGGAGATTTATGACAGCCGTTAAAAACATATATTTTAATTTAAATGTACAGACAAAAATTGATAAAGAGCAATAAAATAAACTCTTTAAAGTATATTCTGGGTATTTTCTTTCTATTCGATTTCAAAAATACTTTATGAAAAGCCAAAAATTGTCAAGTACATAAAAAAACTTTCTTTGTTTGCCTGCTGTGTCTCGCCTTAAAGTAGCACTTCCTCTATCAAGCCTAAAAAGCTCATTTATTTAGTCGGAAAATGGTCTTGTGTACAGTTTTTATTGTTGTGCACGTTTCTTCATTTTCTTTCGATTATTATTATTCTAAACAAATCCAAGTCAATGAAACCATAATTAGCGCAAACATGTTTTGTATTACAGATTTTCTAAACTGCTTTATTTAAATATACAAATTAGAAACTAAAAATGTGTGTGAATGAGAGTGCATGGGTGTTTCCCAGTGATGGGTTGCAGCTGGAAGGGCATCCGCTGCGTAAAACATGTTCTGGATAAGTTGATGGTTTATTCCGCTGTGGGGACCCCTGATTAATCAAGGGATTTAGCCAAAAAGAAAATGAATGAATGCACTTTTTAAAATATTATTTACATGATATGCAAGACTTACTTTATTTATTTGTTTCTACTTTTAATATGTAAAACACTGAAAAATATTTATTTTGTCTCCAGGTTATTTATTTTACCTTTTTTATAAGAAAAAAGTGACTGTTTGGTTTCAGGCAATGAGTGTTTTAATTTCAGTTGTTCATGCTGATGTTCAGTAAATAATCATAGATAGTAAAATCTTGCACTTGTAATATGTGTGCATATTTACTGTATAGAACAGTGAACTATGAGGACAAAAAATTAAATAAATAAATAAATAAATAAAATAATCGTTCATTAATCGTAATGGAGTTAAAATGTTCAATTAATCGAGATTTAGATTTTAGGCTAAATCGCCCAGCGCTAATTATTAACATTTTAATTCATGCTTGTTAACATTAGTTAATCCACTGTGAGTAAACATGAACTAACAATCAGGCATGTGATCAGCCGAGGACAAAAAAGAAGGAAGACGAGATTGCATTGTATTTGCACGGCAAATGTGACACGATACACGTTAATATCCACTGCTCTACGCATATCCGTTATGTTACTGTACAAAATGAACCTGATTTAACATCCACAAGCCAGGATTGAAGAGTCTTCTTTTATAATTGTTCTGACACGTAGCTGTGGTGATAAAGACAATAAATTGCTGAAATTCGTTACAAACATGCACCGTTTTAAAAACGTTTTAAACTTGTAAAACCCATTCTTGATCACATTTGATGATGATTGATGATCACAGAGAGCTGAACAGATCTTTTAATATTGGTTGTTTTGTGCACGTCCTGTCAAGTTGCTTTGATTATACCCTAATCAAATATACCCTAGTAACTACGGAGACATGTTAATACGCGGCTGTCAATAAATTCGGTGGGCGGGGGAAACCGCACTCCTACGTCACGTTGCGGTGGGCCTCAAAATGGGAGGGATTTGGATCCTGTTTTAACATCAGGAAATCTAAAAAACGAGACTTATTGTGTTTATTTCACCTCAATATGACTGTGGACACACTATACCCACACAAAGTTCTGTCTAAACAGCTCCAAAAGATGATTTTCATCATAGGCGCCCTTTAAGTGCAAACAAAAATGATCTTTTATGCAGCTTAAATTGTCATTTCTTCATTTTCTTTTGATTACTATCATTATTCTCAACAAATCCAAGTAAATTAAACCATAGAAATCAATCATTTCCATCCTCTATATATCTGCTGTGCTTTCTTTCTTTTTTTAAATCTAATCCCCACATCCTGCATTCGAGGGTTTCTCACCTATGATGAGGCCCACCATGGTGCTCAGGTATCCAGTGCCACTGCCAAGGTTTAGAAAAGACAAGCCCTGCTGCAGTTTCAGCGCCTCCATCACTTCAGAATAGATGCACGGCGCCGACAGATGTATATTCCCATGCTTCCACGCCAGATCCTTGTAGGCATTGTCTCTGTATCCCTCCAGGTAGTAATCTCCACGGTCTATAGCTCTAAAGGCCTGCTCCACGCGCTCCGTGCGGATATACTGGGCTTCCTTCAGGTTGTCTATCAAATCATCGTTGTCCTCGCCAGCGCTGACTGCTCCCCCCATATTCCCCTCACAGCCAGAAAAGAAAAAAACCAAAAAAATAAATAAAGAAAAGATGCAGAGGAGGTGCGAGACGGATAACTAGAGCGGTCCTCACATCCAGATGAAATGCTGGAGCGTTTCTCCACAGGGATCCCCAATCGTGATGCCTGTGTCCCACACAAATCACCTCAGACCATTCTCAGCTACGCCAAGATCTGAAGATTGAGAAAAACAAAGGGTGACATGTTAGATCTCGTTCTCTTCTTTCACACATTTCAGTTTACCCTGCTCTCCAGGAACAAAAAAGAAGAAGCTATACTGGGTGATATCCTCTGTGCACCTGATACCAGCCGGCTTTGATTCTGTAACTGGGTGTTGCATGTACCTGATGTTACCGGTTTTACGTAACCCACTTTAATATTGCAGAAGTCCAAGCCTGAAGTCTTATTAGAGGTCTAAAATGTTAATATAACAGCCTAAGCACATCTATTTTTACTGGAAACATGCTTTTTTAATGTTCTTTTAAAAATATACTGTTTAAAGGGGACTTGTTATGCAAAAATCACTTTAAACACAGTTGTGTGGCACCAGTCTGTGAATACAACCAGCTTTTAATGGTAAAAATGTATTAAGTTTCTTTATTATAATATCACTTGATAAAAACCGTCTGCAGAAACTCTTTGATTGATATCCTCCCTTTGTATGTGTCATCAGAGGGTGAAGGCCCCGCCCGATCTTTCCCTCATTAGTATAAGATTTGTTTGTGAATCTGCCACTATGCTGACACACAGGCATTTGTAGCTCCGCCCTCTTTTGAAAAAGAGCACAATCTCATTTAAATTTAAAGCGACACTCACTAAAATGTCACAATTAGGATCAAAGCCTAGATAGGTCAGTTTCAAAGAGTTAGAAAACATTATTTGTGCTGAAACTTCACATACACACTCTAGAAACATCAGAGATAGGGCTAGGCGATTTGGCGTAAAATCAAAGGCTCGATTAATTGAACATTTTAACTCGATTATGATAAATGAAAGATTTTTTATTTTTTTTTATTTAATTTTTTTTTTTGCCCTAACAGTTCCCTGACAGGTTTTGCACTGTAAATATGTTCACATATTACCAGTGAAAGATTTTTGAATGAAGGGAGCATTACTTGATTTAAAAATAATTGAAGGAAACATCTACTGTCTATGATTATTTATTGAACATCATCATTGAACAACTGAAATTAATCTGCGCCCATGCTCGTCATCTCTATCAAACCGACCAATCACAAAGCTTGTGCTATGTGTCGTCGCATGGTGTAATACATTTTTTTGAAAGGTGCGCAAGCGCTGTGCCAGACCATACATGTGCGCTCGACGGAGAAGTATAAATCAGTCTTAACAGAGCGGGGTCACGTGACTCCAAACGCAGTAGGAAAAATAATTGGAAAAAATAAAAATTTAAAAATAAAAAAAATAAATAAATAAATAAAAAAAATAGACCTAAAAAAAATTTAATCGACTATAGGTTATGCATATTGATTTTAAATACATTACGATTAATTGCCCAGCCCTAAAAAGGAGAAGAATGTATTCTATTAATTAAAAGTGCCTAGGTATTAACAGTTTTCATTATTGATAATATTATTTGAGCATTGTGACACTGAAGACTGGCATAATGGTGCTAAAGATTAGCTTTTTAAGCGCAAGCTCTGTGATTGGTCGACTTGGTAGCACTCACGAGTGTGGGAAGGACCGAGAGCCACGTGAACTTGTTGGAGCGAGTGTTTACAAGTGCGGAGTCCCGTGAAGGAGCTCTAGATGGAAAGTTTTGTTTTGTGTTTATCTTATGATTAAAGTTGTTGTACGCCTCTGAGCAAGTTCCAAAAAAACAAAACACCAGTGAATAAATTCGACACAGAGAAACATAAAAGCATATTGGCAGCTAGCTCTGTTATTGCAGAGCAACACAAACAGCATGCAGAAGTGTAAATGCACGACAACGCACAAGGCATGTGCCATAGGTCACACCAATCACTCGACACAGAAGTATAAACCAGGCTTTAGGCATGGGCCAGTATAAGATTCTGACGGTATGATAACCTTGGATAAAAACATCAAGGTTTCATGGTATTTTAATTACTGCTCTAAAATATAATTTTATTAAATGTCTGGGTAAAAAACTAAAACTTTTTTCCCTTTTGAACACAATAGATCTCATTTTGAGAAACATTTCATATATTTTGGAGCAGTAAACATGTCAGGCTAAATAATTCAAATGAATTATTGACTTTGATTCAAAAATTCAAGGTTTCTTTACAATTTAAAACGGCATCATTGAAGAGCTTTTCTGTTGTAGATACTGTTGTCCAAAAAAACAAAAAATAAAAAAATAAAGTAAATAAAAAAGATCTTACATATATCATAGGAACAGTATAGCAGAAAATTTGTTCAATTTTTCTAAACCGCAGTATACCTTCAAAACAGTTATCGTCCCATGCCTATAACCACTACGACATTGGTGCCAACTTTGCTGATATTTTTGATTAAATGAATGATGCGCTGGTGTGGGTTAGGGTTTGGATTAGGCAAGTCTTTTTGGTCTCAAATAATTATTGCAGTGTGTAATACTTCTGAGACCATTTTAGGTTTCTCCAAATAAAAATCATAAATCAGATCTCTAGGGCTGCAAAATACATCGTTTGAGCATTGACATCGCAATATGTGCATCTGTAAGATACGTAATGTAAATTGGGATTATAGATTACTATAGATATTATTATTATAGATTATTATAGATATTATTATAGATATTATGGATTATTATAGATATTATTATTATAGATATTATAGATTATTATGGATATTATTATTATTATTATGGATATTAAAGATTATTATAGATATTATTATTATAGATTATTATAGATATTATTGTAGATATTATGGATTATTACAGATATTATTATTATAGATATTATAGATTATTATGGATATTATTACTATTATGGATATTAAAGATTATTATAGATATTATTAATATAGATTATATATATATTATTATAGATATTATGGATTATTATAGATATTATTATGATAGATATTATAGATTATTATAGATATTATTATTATGGATATTAAAGATTATTATAGATATTATTATAGATATTATGGATTATTATAGATATTATTATTATAGATATTATAGATTATTATAGATATTATTATTATTATGGGTATTAAAGATTATTATAGATATTATTATAGATATTATAGATGTTATAGATATTATTATAGATATTATAGAATATTATAGATGACCAAAAACCACAGGTCAAAACACAGAAGATTGGTGGAGGCACTGCAGAATGCAACCATAACAGAGTGAAAGTTCATCATCTGCATGTGTGTTAATGCCTGTGACTATGTGAGCATTTTAAGAGAGTTTAAAGCATTTTAGTAGTGCATAAAGTAGTTTAATAAAGATTAATATTATTGAATTATTTATATGATGAAGATTATGCAGTGTTATTTTACATTTGATTATTTAGTTTATGTTCCTGAATAAGGTTTCTCTCTCCAGAAAACCATAAAGCACGGGTGACTTCACTTTGATGTTTGCTCTACTGTGTTTATTTATGACTATAGACTGAAAAAAGATGTCTGCAAAATTGTTGCAAACAATTTATATATGTAGAATTTAAACTAATTAAATGTAGTAATGTTCAACTTAACTTGTTTGTTTAAATTCAGCCCAAATAAATTGTTTACAACCAATTAAATAAAAAACAATTGAGTAAATCCAAAGGATCATCTTTGAATCCTTTTTTGTGTTTATTATGTATATAATAAATAATATCAAAATATATTTATACTTCACTCCCCTACAAAATCATCCCACTCAATCTAAAGTAATGACTTTATAAATAGAGCTATTTAAGTCATCTGTTGAAATTGTATCGATAAAAATATCATGACGCCCTACTATAAACTATAAACAGAGAATCGGGGGTAACATATTAAAAAAGTAATGTGATTAAAGTAGTTTTTGCAGTAATATATTGCATGACTAATTAATTTTTTGTAATTTTATTACTCATTACAATCTCAGTAACGTGAGCTACAACAATGCGTTTTAAAGGTTCAAGCAACCCTGGAGTACTTTTTTTGAGATTTTAACAGATTTGTGTGTGTTGAGCATCAGTTAAGACACCGTTAGCACCTGTCAGCTTTAATTGTGTGAAAAACTGGACAGTTTTTTTTAGCTTTTGTTAGCAAATTTCATCTTTCAGGTTTAAACTAATTTTTTGGGCGGGATTAAAATCGATGACGTAGCGCGAATCTGCTAGTGGAGTGAGTGTCATTTTCTCATTATTTTTTATAGCTGAGTTTTCTTATCCTATGAAAGCAGATTGTATCCAGCAAGCATTTTTGTCGGGAGAGCTGTACGAGAATCGGAGAATGGCGGACTTTGTGTTTTATTAGTTGAGTTCGTTCAAATTCAGACACATCACCTATATCCATGCTGCTGGATCCATGCTGCTTTAATTTAATAAATAATATTAATGGCCTAATATTAATTTCCGATCCCAGCTGTATCCCTTCTAGCAAGAACCACAGGAGAGATCTGAGCTGCTGGATTTACTCCATAGAGAAAATATTCTAATAACAAACAGTGTGTCTTACATCAGTTATACTGAAAAATAACTATGATTGCCATCTCCATAGACATCTGCATGGTATCTCATCTCAGACAACTTAAATGCTATGTTTTGCTTGTAGTTATGTGTATTTGAATGTCAAGCGCTGAACACCTCTTTCTGTGCCTCAGCGCGCGCCGTCAGATTTGAATTTGAGCAATTGATAACATGCACTCTGAACTTTCTGATCACACCGGTGTGATTGTACACTTCAGGGACCAGCCAAGGCTGATCATACTGGTGTGATCATATGCGTGAAAGGGTTAAGAATGAGCCAGCATAATAATAATAATAATAATAATAGTACTGATAAGTAAATAAATACTTTAATATGATGTAACTGCTGACTTCTGCAACCAGTTCAACAGTGTAGAGAGCAGCTTATTACAATAGAGCCTTTGAAAAACTCCTTATTACAAGTCTGAAATGATAACATAATATAAAAAAGATATGATATTCAGGACATCAGAGAGTCTGGTTTCAAAAAAAGGTTATGCTCTTAACAACCGAGCAGCCTTTGAAAGCATAAGTGACATTTTAGGCTGCAGAAAGGACATTTAGTAAGTGTCAGAATTTGCATGTTTGGTAATTGAGTTAAGCTGAAGAGCTGTGACCACAAGGATTTCCATGAACCTGAACCAGATCTGGATTAAAAAAAAAACAAAACAAACAAACAAACACGAGGCTTATTTACTTACAATGGTTCAGTGAGTACAAGAAAAGGCCAATTACTGTACATCGAAATACTCCATTCTCCACTCCAATTAGAGACGGCTTTGCGAAAGAACCATCCATCTAAAAAGAGCCCATTAAATTGGTTTTATTTGTCGTGTTGATAAACTTCCTACTGAAATCGAAGCGCTCAAATATATGCATCTATCTATCTATCTATCCATCTATATATATATATATATATATATATATATATATATATATATATATATATATATATATATATATATATATATATATACACATACACACACACTTTTCAGAAAGACAACAGATTTCAGTTTACATCACAAACCAATTAATGGTGAATTTCTACTTGCTGCTGCTAGTCAGAAAGAGCTGGGATTAGAAATGGACTCGTTCTCGCAAAGTGCCTAAAGTGACATTTGCAGATGTCAAATAGCAGATTTGCCAGAACACCCGGAGACGTTTGCATGCAAATGAGAACGTTTTTACAGGAAACTCACTCCACAACAAATCCTTTGGATGTAATAGAATTCATTATTCACAACTGAAGACGAATACCTTAGTAGGTTTAAGGTGTACAATAAAGTGACTAGTGAAAAACACTACTTTCACTCATTCATTCATTCATATATTCATTCGCCTTTGGATTATTCCCTTATTTATCAGGGGTCGCCACAGCAGAATGAACCACCAACTATTCCACCATATGTTTTATGCAGCGGAAGTACTTCCAGCCACAACCCAGTACTGGGAAACACCCATACACATTAACATGCACACACTCATACACTACGGTCAATTTAGTTCATCTAATTCACCTACATCGGATGTCTTCTTTCTGTGCCTCGGTGCGGGCCACCAAATTTGAATTTGAGCAATTGATGACGTGCACTCTGAACTTTCTGATCACACCGGTGTGATTGTACATTTCAGGGGCCAGCCAAGGCTGATCATACCAGTGTGATCATATGTGTAAAAACAGGTTAAGTATGAGCCAGCATAATAATAATAATAGTAGTAACTGCTGACCTATGCAACCAATTCAACAATATAAAGTGACTAGTAATAAAGTGATAATAAAGTGACTAGTGAAAAACACTACTTTCATTCATTCATTCATTGGGCTTATTCCCTTATTTATCAGGGGTCGCCACAGCAGAATGAACCGCCAACTATTCCTCCATATGTTTTATGCAGCGGAAGTACTTCCAGCAGCAACCCAGTACTGGGAAACACCCATACACACATTCACATGCACACACTACGGTCAATTTAGTTCATCCAATTCACCTACACTGCATGTTTTCTTTCTGTGCCTCGGTGCGTGCCGTCAGATTTGAATTTGAGCAATTCACCTACACCGCATGTCTTTGCACTTTAGGGGGAAACCGGAGCACCCGGAGGAAACCCACACCAACATGGGGAGAACATGCAAACTCCACACTGAAATGCCAACTGGCCCAGCCGGGACTCAAACCAGCAACCTTCTTGCTGTGAGATGACAGTGCTAAACACTGAGCCACTTTGTCGCCCAAAACACTACTTATGATTCTTAAAAAAAATTTGTGAACATCTGAGGGATTTTTTTTTTACTTTAAATGCTGTGTAGATTCTGGAGAAAATGTTATTGGACCAAAAAGGTAGACACTCCCATTTGTGCAGCATGATGTCATCAATACTTTTTTTTTTTTCAGAAATAGGGGTGGGCGGTATGAACAAAATACTATTTCATGATATGAGTAATTTTATTACACGGTAACAATACTTTTCACAATATAAGCATTTAAATAGACAATTATTCCAAAATCCACAAAAGGATATAATAAACGTAAATACTTCAGAAATTAAAATGATTTTTTTATTTAATTTGGACCCTAAATGTAAAGTTAAATGTTAAATGTAGTATTTTTTGCGGAGATATTCAAACTCCATAGCTAATGCCGCAATCCTGTATGTTTTTCAGAAGTGTTCGTTTACAGAGTCAGACTTGAGATTTTCCCCAAAAGTGTTAGCTTCTCACAATACATTAAAATCAGACTTGTGATTTTATGATTTAAACTCAGCCAATTCGAATGTTATCACTTGATTAAATAGGATTATCCTTCAGTGGTTATCAGCAGATAGATATGGGCCAGCATACTTCTGCGCCTCTTCTCTGGTATGGGCCATTAGGGGCCTTCTGCGCCTACTGATAATCTCAGAAGGCTGTAATCATCCATCCAAATGATTAATTGGCTATAGATCACATACGGCTGTGGTCATAAGTGTGTGAGAATTATTAATATTATGTATTAAATTTCCCATTTATAGTAGTTTATTAACGTTTACCCCAACTCTAAACCCAACTGTAAAAACAGATCTGGCTCTGGAGTCTTCTCAATTACTATAGCTGATAAACCATGTGGATGGATGATAACAACCTTCTGAGCCTACTAGTAGGCGCAGAAGACCCCTACTTCCTCATATCTATCAGCTGATATTTACTGATACCTCTCATTCAATCAAATGATAACATTTAAATCAGGTGTCCAATTAATGCTTTTTTCCAAGACAGAACTATTTTCACCCTAATTTTCATTAATGTTTCACTAGTCCCTAAACAGATTTCTCATGAGGTAGGCACTAGGACCCAGCGGCAGGCTACTTGGGAGCTATATGGTACTGAAAAATTAATTAATTGTTGATCAATAGATCAGATACTGAATTGAGCTCTCTATGATTGGTGTCACGGTCAATAAGTCAATTTCTTTTCTATATATTATGACTAATACATCAGTAAAGATTAAACTTTTTATGACAACTTTGTGTTATTTGTACACTTTACTTTCATTTTAGTCAAAGGTGTATAGCACCCCCATGTGAACCAATCACTGGGCGGGCATTAGGACCTGGCAGAGGCTGTTAGTCAGCAGGGTCTGTTTAACTTACTGAGGAACATTGTACACGGAGTTATTCTGTACTCACATTCACAGTTTCAATTTAAATCATAGGTAAAAGTTCATCTCAGATTAATGACCTGATCTTGCTACACGGACTGCATGTGACTTAGCCACACCAACTAATTTAAACGTTGTGATGTAGACGGAATAAAAACATATATGATTGACAATAAATAAATTAAATAATTCATTAATAAAAAAAAAATAATAATAAAAAAAAAATATATATATATATAGGTGTGTGTCTCGGTATACCCAGAATTTAATTAGATTTGCAATTCATTGCACTTCTGATATAGGACGGGCGGTATTTTTCATGTGGAATAAACTTTCAACTATAATACATTTTTAAAGCGAATTAAATAAACATTTTTTAATACTCTTGGCATTAAATGACCTAAACGCTATCGAACATGGCCCACTTATGAACAATATTACAATCGCCCACTTATTTACATGTCACGCTACACACAGAATTAAATATACATGCAATTAATAGCATTTCTAATATAGGACTGGGCGGTCGCGCGGAATAAACCATCAATCATAATAGATTTTTTTTTTTTAAACGAATTAACGAAAAGTTTTTAATAGTTAAGGCATTAGACGACATAAATGCCAAAAAAACATGGACACGCCCACTTATTTACATGTCGAGGTATACACAGAATTGAATTAGATATGCAATTTATAGCATTTCTGATATAGGACTGGACGGTAATACACCATATATAGTTTGCGTGGAATAAACTGTCAATCGTAATAGATTTAAGCGAATTAATTAAACTATTTTAATACTCAAGGCATTAGACGACCTAAACGCTAACAATCTTAGCCCACCCACTTATTTAAATGTCGCGATATGCACAGAACTGAATTATACATGCAATTCATAGCATTTCAGATATATGACTAGACGGTTTCGGAAAATGAACTATCAACCATATTAGATTTTTTAAAGTTAATTAATTAAAGTTTTTAATACTCTTGGCATTAGATGACCTAAACGCCTACAAACTTAGCCACGCCCACTCATTTATGCATCACGGTATAAACAGAATTGAATTAGATATGCAATTCGTAGCATTTCTGACATAAGGCTGGGCGGTACTACAGCATATATAGGTCGCGCGGAATAATCTGTCAATTGTAATAGATTTGTTTAGGCGAATTAATTAAACGTTTTTAATACTCACGACATTAGACGACCTAAACACTAACAAAGTTAAACTTTTGAGTTCACTAATGTATGTTTTTTCAGTCTACCACGCCATTACATCCTTGTTCTTTGTTTTTGCATTTGTCTTCCTTTTCAGTGCTTTCCTGTACTGCTGCCCTTTGAGTCTCCTGCACTAAAAATACTGCAGGGAGGATCTGGGTCAAACCTCCTACTCTGTTTTGTACAAGACCTGATTGCAACCCTACAGAGACTCTCTGTACATCAGTATACAAGTTACAAAAGAGAGCGCCACTTAGAGCGTTAACAAACAGGTCTCGAGCCCCGTTTATAACACTGTAAATCAATAAAAAATGTTAATAGACAAATGGTGGTTTTCATGCCATTGTTAACTGGTTTTTATTGTAGAGCAGGTTGAGCAATTGCTGGATTGTTATTGGGTTAGCAGGAGGAACTGGAACAGTTTGTTATAAAGCTGAGCTGATCCGTCATTAACGTGTTTAAACTTGCTGGTTGCATAATTGCAGCATTATCACACTACAATGATGCTCGGCCAGAATGAATATGCTTACAGTTCTAATGAAGATATTAAGACTAAAATTAAGACTAAAATTAAAGTAGCCTTCATTAGGTCTTTTTTTCTTCTGAAGCCTCATGTCAGCCATGCATTACGACGTACATCTGTCCTGCTAATTACAGAGTGTTGCGTTTCACAGGGACACATTTAAACAGTCTGCATCCAAACTGGAGGCTCCTGGCCTCATGTTGACTCCTGTACGATCTGTCTGACCCAGTGAAAGAGGAAACCACAAACTCTCAGAGGATTCATTCCAGGACTGGATAAGCAGAAACGTGTCATAACAGAGAGAAAACCAACACAACAAATACAGGACCGACCCTGTAGGGCACATAAATAATGATAATATGAAATAATATAATAATAATAATAATAATAATAATAATAATAATAATAAAGTATAATATTAATATTTATAATAATAAGAAATATCAATATTATTAGTTTGGTCTTGAATATTTATTTATTTATATTTAAGTATTTACTATATGTATAATTAAATATAAATAAAAAAACAAACTAATAATAATATTTATAATAATAATAATAATAATAAAATTATTATATTAGTTTGGTCTTGAATATTTATTTAAGTATTTATTATATTTATTTATATTTAAATCTAAATAAATAAAAACCAAACTAATAATGATATTTATAATAATAACAACAATAAAATTATTATTGTTATTATAAGTTTGGTCTTAAATATTTATTTATATTTAAGTTTTTGTTATTTTTCTTTATATTTAAATAGAAATAAATATTTAAATATAAATAAATAAAAAACAAACTAATAATAATATTTATAAATGATAATCATAATAATAATAATAAAACTATTATTATTAGTTTAGTTTTGAATATTTATTTATTTATATTTTAATATTTATTTATTTATCTTACTTTATTTTGTCTAATTAAATATTGCTGAGGTCAATTTTATTAGCCCCCATAAGTAATTATTTTTTCGATTGGCTCTAGGGGTCAAACAACAAAAAAAACAAGATATCAAAGCAGTTAGTAAATCAGCATACCATCATCTCAAAAACATTGCAAGAATTAGATGCTTTGTTCCCTGTGAAGACTTAAAGAAACTTGTTCATGCTTTTATAACCAGCAGGGTAAATTACTGTAATGGGCTCCTCACCAGCCTTCCCAAAAAGACAGTCAGACAGGTGCAGCTTATCTAGAACGCTGCTGCCAAGACTCTGACCAGAACCAGGAAATTCGAGCACATCACACCTGTCCTTAGGTATTTACACTGGCTCCCAGTTACATTCAGAATAGATTTTAAAGTATTATTATTTGTCTATAAATCACTGAACGGTCTAAGTTTCAGCTACTGCACCCCCCACTGCTGGAATCAGATTCCAGAAATTATCAGATGTGCTCCAACATTAGGCACATTCAAATCAAGACTGAAAACACATCTGTTTAGCTGTGCCTTTACTGAATGAGCACTGTGCTACATCCCACAGATCGCACTGTTATGTCTTTCTTTACTTTTTCATTCCTTTACAACCTGTTTAATCTGTTTTTAATCATTTTTATTCTTTGCTGTTTTTATGTTCTTTTATTCTTGTTTATGTAAAGCACTTTGAATTGCCACTGTGTATGAAATGTGCTTGATAATGAAACTTGCCTAGCCTTGACCACAGACCAAACAAACCTAACTTGCCTAGTTAACCTAGTTAAGCCTAATGTCGCTTTAAGCTGAATACTAGTGTATTGAACAATAACTAATAAAACATTATGTATTGTCATCATGGCAAAGACAAAAGAAATTAGTTATTAAAAATAAGCTAAAATGTTTAAAAATGTAAAGTGAACGTGAATATTTATATGAATATTTTATGTGTATAATATCTTTTTTGATTTTGTGGTGAAATATGGCCTTTGCATATCGAATGAGATTTTTTTTTAGGGTTTTTAAATCATGTTATGGCCTGTTTCTTAATAGAAATTATATATTAAACACACAATTGTACATATGTATTTAAATAGTTACTTATTTCCAACAGAATAGACATTAGTTGTGACTCTAATGAAAGATTATGACCACCAGTGTTTATTGCTTCAATGATTTTCTCTGGTGGTTTAATGCGATTGTGTTCAAGTTCAAGATAACAAGAAGGAATGTCTCAATTTTCAAGGTTTTGTGGGAGGTTGTGGAGATGTTTGCTAATGTTTGTGCAGGTCAAACTGAGTCAAACTACGCACAGAGCAAGACGCAAATGGGTTTGTTCTATGAATGCTTTTAAATTACTCTTAAGATTTATTAACATAATAAGAAAAATCTAATAATTAACATTCGGTTATTGGTTTGGATATCAAAACCAACATGGGGGAGGGGAAAAAAGGCAAAGAAGATCTAACAAGTGTGTATTCAAACTGGTAAGATATCAATTCTACAATAAATTAACCATTACAATCATTACAAAAGTAGCTTTTAGAGTTTAATGGCCTTTTTAATGTTATTATTATGAGTATCACTTTAACTGTTATAGCCTAATGTTTCAGATTTTGTTGTTGCTGTTGTTTACAGTACATAAAGACTGGTACTTAGCAAGTAGTTACTTGTAATTCTTAAAAAATATTTAAACAACAGTAATTCGATGCTAACAAGAACAACTAAGTTATTTAGATAAATGATAAAATTCGTTGTCATAAACCTCGGCTCAACAAAAATAGGGCTCCAATATGCCATATAATGATATTATATTCTTTCTGACTGTTGTTTCTGAAGAGAAAAGCCGCATTTGCGACGCTTCCGTTCGTTTGTTTGTTTACATTTATGTTCGATGCTAATACCATGTGGATAGTGACGTAGAGCGTGACGGTCAGCGCCGAGTTCCATCCACACGCGTACAGATCTACCGTTCACGACGCAGTCGAGTTAAAGCACTTATAAAACACTACACACATCCGCACTGCGTTAAAACAAAGCAGACTTTAACCACAAGCGCAGTGATTTTTTTTAAATCTACTCAAATATCTGAACCAATAAGAAGTGTTAGTCAAATAAAACAAAAGGAGAAATAAATGTAAGCGTTTTGCACGTTTAGATCCGCCATAATCTCTCAAGCAGGAAATGCAAAGATGCATTAAATGAATTCAATAAGTCTACATGTTTAATTGAAAGGGATATGCAATGGTACTAAAATATTTAAAGAGAGCTGTGTCGTGTATCTGGCCTATGTTAGTGATGTGTTTGTGTCTGTGTAACGAAAATAATGCAAATAAATGCATTTTAAAAAGACAAAATAGGCAAGTTGTCAAACAAAATCGAGTATTCAAAATGGTTGTTGTGTTGCTATTTTTGGTTTTTAGTTATTTGTTTATTAATATTCATCAAGTATTAACAAACTTACAGCATCTGGCAAGAAATACACTTGTTTTTATAAATTGCGGCGGTAACAAAATCAAAGATGAACAAAAACTGCTGAATGTCTTCAGAAATCCATGCTGTTAGGTGGCATTTAAACGCTGCACGACTGGGAAAACTAGTAAGACCGTGGCATTGTGTTTGCCTGCCACATCAATCCACTTAACACACAATACAACATTTGTGCATTCTTCACAACACCCATTTTGAGCTTTTTCGTCGTGCATTGCTGCACAAAAAGATCAGGTTTGCGTTTTAAACGCCTGCCACATGTTCCTCATCTTGCTCAGATCAACGCAAAGCAACAAAACAAAAATGTCGGCATCTTCTCTGCGGAATAACAATGTTCACTGACCTTTGTAAAGCCATGAATCGGGCTCAGGCTTTGCACGAGCCAAACAGACTGGATGCACATTAGAGCCGGTGTTTTTGAGCGCTGTTGTTGCTGTGTGATGTATAGATTTTCACGGCGTTGAAAGAAGCAGCGCTGTTTTTTCTCGAGGAACAGCTGAGAGGATGTAAACACACGTCACATGGTTCACAGAAACGAGGATGCGGACATTAGACGTTCTTGCTAATAACTATATCCATAATGTCCTCCAGGGGGCGCGCAGAGCCCCAACAACTATAAACACCATTGAGCTGCATTCAAGTATCATAATAATTATAATTGTATTGAAGATGTTTGAACATTTAATTGCGTAATCTTTGAATATACTAACACAAAAGACTGACAATCTGAGACATGTGTCTCATATAGCTATAAAAACGACTTAAAACTATTCGCTTAATAAGGAATCATAAACAAATCTGATTAGTCAAGCCCGTCAAACGGTGAAAAAAGTAACACGTGCCACGTGACAAAACAACCAACAATATTTAACAGCAATTTCAGCGCTTAGATAAAAACTGCGATAAACTTCAAAAGCGTTTTAAATTAAAATTAAAACATGAAAATTACTCTCAAAACACTATATATGACTAAAAAGATGAAAAATTGGGCCACTACGCAACCACATACACAAATACCATTCCACGCTTTGAGATAGACAGGCTGCAGACAGCGGTGCGCCCACAAGCCCCGCCTCCCAAACCATCATTGGCTAGTATCCCACAAAGGCGAACGATGATTGGATAGCATTGAAGTCATTCATATTACAGCAAATAGCGATCAGAAGGAGGCGGGACATGAGTGGAAAAACAATGCAAAAATGCGTGTAACAACACATCAAAAGCTTATTTCTTCTGTATAGTAATGATGTTCGGTGAATAACATGTCAGTCACTTCAGCAGCTGTTAGATTGATTTGTTAATAGGATTTTTTTGGCATTGTAATCTGTTGACAGTGCATCAACATCCAGGAAGGGAACAAGTAGCATGCCTTCTTGTTTATATCCAAAACACTCCTCATGTGCCTATAGGGTTGCATAACAGCAGGCTAAACTAGTCTGAACACACATTTATCTGCTGCCTGGCACAAATACAGGGTTGATCAAGAAGTCTATCGGTTGCATTTGTCATGTCTCAGACTGACTGGAAAACAGTATTCGCTTACCACTGTGACATACTTGTCTTTATTTCCCCACAGGCCTGGACGACCTGCTTGACCCCTCCTAGATCCACTCAGTAAAACTCTACTGGGAACTCACTCACATGAGACTACTTTAAAATTAGCAAGTGTCCATTTATACACATGGACATTACATTTCAATGATCGAGGACAAGAGTTTGGAAATATCATGCCATGATGTTGAAACACTACTAAATAACTCTTTAACATGTAACCACACTCGCATCCAAGGGAATTAAGGGTAAACAATCTCAAGGCAAGGTAGGTCATATCCAGCGTCCACTAAATGAAGCCTGAAATGTAAAGCTAATGTTCACTCTTTAGAAAGCATATGTTAGAAAACCAGACAGAATTAAATGCATATTGTTTATAATGCTTGCTTGATGATAATTAAGTGTAAGGTGTGTGTGTAAGTGTGAAAGAGGGAGAAAGATTTCATTGATTCATTCATTTTCTGTCAGCTTAATCCCTTATATATCAGGGGTCGCCACAGCGGAATGAACTGACAACTATTCCAGCATATGTTTTACGCAGTGGATGCCCTTCCAGCTGCAACCCAGTACTGGGAATGAGAACGATTTACCAAAATATTATATTTATAAAAGAAAATAAAAAAAATTGTGGGTGGCGCAGTGGGTAAACAATCGCCTGCCTTACAGCGAGAAGGTTGCTGGTTTAAGCCTCACTGGCTCAGTTGGCATTTCTTTGTGGAGTTTGTGTAACTGGTTCTGCGTTGTTTTCTTTATTTTATGGAGGAATGACCAGACGGACATCTGCAGTTGTGACGGCTCTTTACTCACTGATAATAAACAAAAAGCACAGCTTTTACAGTGTGTCTTCGCCCTTACAGCTTTTCTCTCCCATGTGCAGTCAGTGCAGAAAGGAGGAGAGATGGAGAGAGAGAGAGAGAGAACAAAACTCCAAACAATATCAACAAAGTGACAAAACATACCTGATAATAAACAAAAAACACAGCTTTTACAGTGTGTCTTCGCCCTTACAGCTTTTCTGTTAAAGGGAAAGTGCAATACGTTTAGCATTCACATGTTTCAGTTAGACAGAAATAAATCAAAACCTCAATTTTAGTGAAAACACAAAAATAGTGAAATATATATGAAAAATAAAGGTAGAAATATTATTTAAACATGAAAACTAGCTTCAAAAGTTATTTATAAAGTAAAGATGATTTAGGATTAATTAGAGCTTAGCAGACACCCACCTCTCCCATGTGCAGTCAGTGCAGAAAGGGAAGAGGCGGGTGCAAAACAGGAAATTAAACAACGCAAGCTCCCTTAGAAATTTAAAGGAGAAGACGCACACACTAACAAACACCTCAGGTATACTTAATAAACATGTAAGGTAAAATACATATTTAGTGTAATTCTATTACTAAAGTGAATTATAATTTTCATACCTGTTACATTCGCTTATTCTCCCCGTGTTGGCGTGGGTTTCCTCCGGGTGCTCCGGTTTCCCCCACAAGTCTAAAGACACGCTAAGCTAAAATTGTATATAGTGTATGTGTGTGCATGAGAGTGCATGGGTGTTTTTCAGTAATGGGTTGCAGCTGGAAGTGCATCCGCTGCGTAAAACATATGCTGGATAAGTTGGTGGTTCTTCCGCTGTGGCGACCCCAGATTAATAAAGGGATTAATCCGAAAAAGAAAATAAATGAATGAATGAATAAAAGGAATTATATTTTCATCCTGGCGTAATAATCAAGGAACTTTGCTGCTGCACCATGTTTACAGTAGGATCAATAGAATATAAACTGCATCCTAAATTGCATAATTCCCTTGTCACGATACTCAATTTCGGTACAAGTCGATACTGAAATTTAAGTTTCTAAGGGGCCACGCCACCTCATTTTACCGATCCCCCTCCTCAAACGCTCTCTTCCCCTGTCCGCTTTTCACTTCCTTCTGCGACTCCCCAACCCTCTTCACTTTCATCCGTGACAACATCATTTCACTTTCGTCCGCTGCGTAAAACATATGCTGGATAAGTTGGCGGTTCATTCCACTGTGGCAACCCCAGATTAATATAGGGAAAAAGTCGAAAAGAAAATGAATGAATGAATTTACAGATAAATAAAACTTCAAACTTCAATATAGAAACCTTTACAGTCAGTAAAAGTAAGACCATTTAAGCTACCCAATTGACAGCAAGTTTACTATTCAATTAACTTTAACTCCTTTGCAACTACAGTGGACTATATGCACAGCTAGTGTATTTCAGTCAGTGATGAACTTCCGGTAAAAGCTTAATGTGACTTTTTTCAATGTCATACGGTTCCTTTTAGAGCATCCATGTTGTAATGTAATTACAAAACATTCAGTTAAATAGACTTCAGCATTCATTTAGTTGTTCAAGCGTAAAAAGAGATGAAAAAACGTTTAAATGCAGGTGCCTTCATTAGCCGCAGTCGAGTGCAGAAACTCTGTTGAAAACGCTGTAAAATTAATTTCCATATTTTAAAGACATGGCGACACAGTGGAGCAGTAGGTAATGCTGTCGCCTCACAGCAAGAAGGTTGCTGGTTCGAGTCTCGGCTGGGTCAGTTGGTGTTTCTGTGTGGAGTTTGCATGTTCTCCCTGCGTTCGCGTGGGTTTCCTCCGGGTGCTCCGGTTTCCCCCGCAGTTCAAAGACATGCGGTACAGGTGAATTGGGTAGGCTAAATTGTCTGTAGTGTATGAGTGGGAATGAGTGTGTGTGGATGTTTCCCAGAGATGGGTTGCAGCTGAAAGGGCATCTGCTGCGTAAAACAAATGCTGGATAAGTTGGCGGTTCATTCCGCTGTGGTGACCCCAGATTGATAAAGGGATTAAGCCGAAAAGAAAATGAATGAATGAATGAATTTTAAAGACATGGCGGGGAAAATTTGAATTAAATACAGTGCTTTTTGTTTTGTCTGATACCCACTTTATAATGTATCTCAGTGAGGAAATGAAGATCACTGTTTTTTTTTTTAAGATTTTGTATGGGATGACAATTAACCGGAATCCCTGGGGCCTGCTGACTGAAATTAAAAGTATGTGTGCATAATTGTATCTTGACATTTCTAGCAATTAATACACTGAAGCGAGTCTATATATAAATGAAAATATATAATAAAAACCTTTAAACAAGGTTTAGAGTTATTCCATCTACATTTATGAATATGAAATTTACCCAATAAAATCAAAAGCTTTATTATAAATTCCACAGATAATTTGTTTGAGTCAAAATAAATTATTACATCTTTGGAGGTTAAATTACATCTAAAACCTGATTTTACTTGGACATATAAAGATAAGTCATCCCAAAACTTTGAAATTTGACATTCATAATAAAGATGTACCAAAGACTCTGGCTGGTCTAAACAGAATGAACATTTTTCATCAATCTGCATAAGTTTAGATAATGTATAATTGCTAACATTAATGTTATGAAGTATTTTTAAATGTAGTTTCCTATGTTTATTACTTATGCAGAAACGAAGGGAGCAACCAAGCTTTTTTCACACAATATCTTTAAAACAAACATTCAAAATAAAATTTCCTCCAGGCTTTAAGGCTCTGTTTAAAAAAAATAATAATTTAATAACTTTGTACATTTTTTTACTAGTCTACCCCATTTAAATAGAGTACAGGATCAGTTCTATGAATACTATATGAGCACATATGACTTCTGATTAGCATTAGTAGAGCTAAGGGAATGGCTTTCGTTGTCGCAGCCATGGTATAGCAGCAAAGTTTTTTGTACACCAGAATGCGAGTATAGTTCTTAGACATATCGGTCTAGATCTAGAAAATGGCAACTTTTCATTTTCTGTCAGCTTTTGTACACAACATAGTCAAACTTTAAATAGGAAAATTATAACAAAAAACTTTTTAAATAAGCGAGATGCTAACGGTCTAATCCGATCCAATGATTTATGCTAAGCTATGCTAAAAGTGCTCTCACCAGACCAGGAGATCAGCTGAATGGATTAAAAAATGGTACAACTCATTTGTTTAACTCTAGGATACCTAAATAAAATAAATAAATAAAATGGAGTGTTCCTAGAAGGTTAAGATGAATCAACACAACACAAACACACCTGCTATTCAAATCAGCCATGGACCATTCAATAATTGTTGGTTTTGCTTGTAGGTGAATGTTAGAAAGCTGTGCCTCTATTCGTAAAGTAATAATGTAATTTGCATCACCATCAACTCATCAAAGTCACGGGCAAATTACTCTGATGGATATAAAAAGATAATTATGAAGCCAAACCAAGCATTGTGTATTTTCCACACAGCACTGAATTAATGTGAGCGTCACATGACGCGGCGGAGGAAACGCAGGAAAATCTCCTCAATTACCTCATACAGACTTTCTTACAACTGTAACTAGTCAGTCTGGTTGAAAAACTTATTTTGTACATTTCTCATGCCGAATATACTTACAGTGTTTGAATTCCAAGAATGAAGGGCTGAACTGAAGTGTTGGTGGAGGTATGTCAAAGTTGCGTTCATTCGCCATCTGCTGGACGACTTGAGAATTGTACAATGTTCTCATGAAAAGCTGAGTTGGCAAACTTTTAAAACGTTAAATTTATACGCAAAATAATCTTTTTCATCAAATAACCAAAGTGAAAACATGTTTTTAGATTTTATTTGCCTCACAGCAAGGAGGTTGCTGGTTTGAGTCCTGGCTATGCCAGTTGGCATTTCTGTGTGGAGTTTACATGTTCTCCCTGTGTTGGACTGGGTTTCCTCCGGGTGCTCTGGTTTACCCCACAGTCCAAAGACATGCGCTATAGGTAAATTGGATGAACTAAATTGGCCATAGTATGTGTGTGAATGAGCCTGTGGGTGTTTCCCACTACTGGGTTGCTGCTGAAAGGGCATCCGCTGTGTAAAACATATGCTATATAAGTTGGCGGTTTATTCTGCTGTGGCGACCCCCGATTAATAAAGGGACTAAGATGAAAAGAAATTGAATGAATGAAAATATGATCAACCAACAACAATATGCAAACAGATAACACAGCTTTGTTAAATTACGTTTTTAATTTATCTTCTCACTAACATGTTAAAAGATTAAATAGCTGATTAAGTCACTTTCTCAGGCAAATGTATTGTGTACATATAGGGGAATTACAATCTACGTCACACATGATGTCTCACAGGTTTAACTACGCATACTGGTTGCAAAAAAAGACCTGTTGCATTAGCAAACATGTCATGTTGAGCGGTAGGATGCAAAAACGAAAGTCCAAAAATAGAAAACATAACTTTTACCGTACACCGCACTGCTTTTAATGCCAACTGCAGCCGTCTTTGGCTAACAGAAATTAGAAGAGCTGAATGAAGTGAGAACCTAATTAAAAATGCTCGACTTCTGCAGTGTTATATCAGTAAGTTCACGCTATTTTGAATCATACACATTACTCGTTTTTGATTGCAGCAATGATTTCAGCAAATATATATATATATATATGGTTAATTAAACTGTGGACAATGAATGCTTAGAACGAAATGTAAAATTGTAAGTTCACATACCCTGCCATACAGGTGCAGTTCGCTGTCAGAATGCAGTTGTCTTGCTTGTTGATGATTACCCAGGCCTTGTTCAGTTCTGTCTTTTTTCCTTGTCTTTGGCTAGGCAAAACCTCTGTTTTTAGCACTACAAAGTTTTGAATCTGGTAATCATGGAGCATTATTTCTTGCACATGACCACACAGAACAACATTGTTTGCATCCAAAGACTTGTAGGCCTTTAACTTCTCTCTTGTAAAATCACTTGGAGCTTCAATGAGATAGTTGTATATTTGGGGCTGGATGCTAGGCCATTTCGTCTTATCCAATATCCATTGGGAGGGTGCTATCGCAAAGGAACCTGTCAGACATACGCCGCTCACTTTAACATTAATTTTGCTGAATAACTGTGCTTATCACTGGCTGACAAGCTGTTATAATACGCTGAAAGCATTATGTAAATAATATATATGAAATGAATTGAATTTATCTCTAATACAACAACTCTGTACCGCATCAGATGTCATTCCCTCGCTGTAAATGCAAGCGCTTTTTCTGCAACCTCGATGCGCACGCATCCTGAATGTTTACAAACCGGTAATTTGCCTGTAGGCCCTATATTTAAAATATTTTGCAATTTTATTATTAAATGACTTAATGCCATGAGGCATTGTTCAACAACAATAAGCACAATAATGCAGATCATTTCAATAGTTTATTTCTACCATACACAAACTGTACAACACAGCGCAGTACTGCTTATGAAATCTGTAAGGAAATCCTGATATACAAACTACTCGAACTGAAGAGAAAAAAAAACAAACTAAATCATTTACAGTACCGTGTATTATACTATGATTTTTTTCCTTTTACACAAAAATCCATATCACATTACAAAACATCAAATACAAAAAGAATAAAATAAATAAATATTCCTCACAAAACTTCCTGAGCAAACAATCTGTGGTTTATAAATTAGAAATTAGGAGTTACAAATAATTTAAAACACAATTATTCATACAGTAATTTAGGAATAATTTAACACAACAAAACTCGATCGTTTTTGTATCTAGAATACAATTCATTCTGCGCATTTTGGTCGGATAATATCGCGGTTTATTCCCTCTGAATGACTTGTAAAATGCCGAGAGATCAAAATTAACACCAAATAACAGAATAAAAAGTGCAAAAGGGTAGGTTTCGTGTTAGAGAAAGCTTTTAAAAGTGCCGTGCCTTCAATACCAGCACTCAGATCAGCGGAAACGACCTTGGTCCTGCAGGTAAACAAACAAAATCAAGTGGTACAGATTTAACGTAGTTTTTTCGCTGCAAATTTGTCCATTGATGAAGTACTTTAAGAAAATATCATCCACTGTTTGTCTCACGAAAGAAGCCAAGGAGTTCAGAAAATAATAAAAACCTCATTGTGCCTGATCGTAAAACACGCGTTACAAGAATATCCTTACATACGGTACTTAAAATGGCGTACAAACAGTCGGTAAACAGAGTTCGGAGGCTTTTCATTCGGAAAATAAATATACTGCAGAGTAAAATGAATCACCATTCACGTAATACTGCTCTACCACAAAACATATTCATATTCCATGTACTCATTTACATTTAGGCACATATATGCACACATGGTGCACACCAAAGGCAGTTCATATGAACAGAAACGCAAATATGTGTGTGTTTCAGTGTGTGTGCTTGATTTTTGCTCACTATACAGTCTTTCAAAGAGCTAATCACATAAAATATTTTCTTTTAGCTCACTTGTTTAGATTTATGCATGGAATAATCAGTGGCGAGTGATTAAAATAAAATAAGAGTGGTGCAATGACAGCTGCTCACCGACAGGTGGCACAAGTGGACTATTCTTACATTTGACATCAGTTATTATTAATTAATAATAATAATAATAATAAAAAATCCTCACAAATGCCGGTGATATACTCTGAACAATTCAAAACTCCCAGTTATTGTACAACGAATGCGAATTAAATTAAAATCACAATATGTAAGATTGGCCTTGCATTTTGAAGTTGTAGCAAATAAAATAATTAAATAAATAAATAAAACAATTGTGATAGTAATAAATAAATAAATATTAAAGTGAGATAAATAGTAATAAGGTAATAATAATATGTAGCCATAATATAACACACAAAAGAACGATACAGAAGTCAAGCAACCCATAGGAAATAAATAAGTGCAAAAGGAGGTACTAAAAGGAACATTGAGCTGTAAAAATTGTGGCTGGTATTTTTTTTTTCTTCAGTGCAATGCTTTTTTGTTTTGTTGTTGTTGTTGTCTTGGAATGGAGTATTTGTGTTGTTTGTTGCACAGACGCCGCAGCTCTTATACGTGGATGCCCTTGATGGCCTGTCGGATGCTGTCCAGTAAGGCTTTGCATTCAGGTGAATACTCCTGCTCCGAGCTGTTGTACATATCCGTCAGCGTGTTCACGTACGCTTCAAAGTTCTGCTCGTTTATCGGGCCCTGGACACAAATATCAGAGCATTCGCTTCATTAAAAGCAAATCAGACATGCACTATTGAATTAATAATAATGAAAACAACAACAGAATAATCATTAATCAGATTAAATGAGCGTCCTTCAGAGAGCAGGACTCATCTGGTAGTTATGAATTAAGAAACAAACACAGTTAATGCTTCTTATTATTTTTTACATTGACAGCCTTTTATGTATTTAGTTTGATTACTTAAAATATTCTTTATTCTGTTTGCGATTATTATGTGTTATTATTAAAAAAGGTCTGCAACATTAGTTAAGTAGCATCAATAATTGACAATAATCTATGTATTTGTTATATGTAACTATAAAACTACTAGAATCTTCTGTTCATTTTTAGTTCATTAGTAAACTGTGACTTCTAAAAAGTGTTCAGATTTTTTTCTTCAGTTTTTTTATTTTATTTATTTTTATTTTTTTCATATCAAAGTGTTTAGATTTTTTTTATTTATTGACAGCATTTTATGTAGTCAGTTAACATTATAGTAAACATTCTTTACTTTATTCTTAATTATTATATTGTGTGTTATTATTAATATTTTTTACAAATATTTTTTTAATTAAATAGATATGGGGTGACATGGTTGCACAGTGGTTAGCACTGTCACCTCACAGCAAGAAGGTTGCTACTGTCATACACTGTGTAAAACATATGCTGGATAAGTTGGCAATTCATTCCGCTGTGGCGACCCCAGATGAATAAAGGGAATAAGCTGAAAAAAAATGGAACAGAATCAATTTCTGTTTTAGGGGGAGCAGATTTTTTTCAACGCTTTTTAAAACATAATAGTTTTAATAACTCATTTCTAATAACTGATTTATTTTATCTTTGCCATGATGACAGTAAATAATATTTGACTAGATATTTTTCAAGACACTTCTATACAGCTTAAAGTGACATTAAAAGTTTTAAGTAAGTAAATTACGTTAACTAGGCAGGTTAGGGTAATTAGGAAAGTTATTGTATAACGATGATTTGTTCTGTAGACTATCGAAAAATATATATAGCTTAAAGGGGCTAATAATATTGATCTTAAAATGGTTTTAAAAAATTAACAACTGCTTTTATTCTAGCTGAAATAGAACAAATAAGACTTTCTCCAGAAGAAAAAATATTATCAGACATACTGTGAAAATTTCCTTGCTCTGTTAAATGTCATTTGGTAAATATTATAAAAAATAATAATTCTGACTTCAACTGTATATATATGTACAATTTGAGTCTTGTTAAATGTTAAATATACTATATTAATACTATTATGTTATTAAAATATTATTATAATTCACAGTAAATATCATAATTTTGATATTATTATCCATTAGTTTTGTTAATAATAAAAACTAAAGTTTGATGTTAGTCAAATCATGCTTTAATAATCTATTAGTAATATATTATACCTGTTTGTCTGTCTGTCTATTTGTCTATTTGTCTATTTGTCTATCTATCTGTCTGTCTGTCTGTCTGCCTGTTTGTCTGTCTGTCTGTCTGTCTGCCTGCCTGCCTGTTTGTCTGTCTGTCTGTCTGTCTGTCTGTCTGTCTATCTATCTATCTGTCTATCTGTCTGTCTATCCGTCTGTCTGTCTGTCTGTCTATCTATAATTAACTTGAACCTGAAAAAAGTAACGATTAATCAAAAAGGATTGAAAATAAATCAGATATTGCGTTGGAATTGTGGTTCAAAAGAAGAATTACAAAAGGAAAACAAATAAACCTGTCCTGGACAAAATTAAAGTGTACCAGCAATTTTGTCCACATCTGTATATTGACCTTATTTTTGACATACGAGCAGACGCTGCCATTGGAATCTTTTTTGCTGGAGACTCATTCACGTCCATTGATTTCGAGACGTTAAAATCAGCTCCTGCTGCTTGATGTTGCAAACTGATATTTTCTCAATATATTATTCTTTTTTTATGTGTAGTCATGAACACAGTTGTTTGTAAAGCAGTTTGACCATTTCTGTTTATTATCCCAAAGGAAACTGAATCAGAAGTTCTAAAACAATCACAAATACCAGTACACTTCCACATTGAAGAATAAGGCCAATACAGGTGCTTTCGGATGATTTGAAGTGCTTCTTTTATCCTCATTTGTAAGTGGCTTAGTATAAAATCATATGCTAAAAGAGTAAATGTAAATGTAAGTGTGTGTGTCTCACCATTTGCGGTAGCTGTATGTCTGTCAGACTGTTGATGAGTGCCTGACTGAGCCTGGCTAACTCCTTCAACAGACTGTCATTGTGCTGCTCGATGATTTTATTCTCCTCCTCGATCGTCTTCAGGTTGCACTCCATGGAGGAGATCTGTATCAAAAACAATGTTTTCAGCTCTTGAACTACATTACCCACAATTCACAACGCGCACATTTAAAAACGCAGGATGTGATGTTGTTTACCTGAGTCTGGAGCTGCATCATGTCTGCTTCGATCTTCAGATTGGACTCGTTCAGCTCTTTTATTTCGTGATCCAAGTGCTGCATGTCCTCATTGTTTTCAACACCTGATTTATCAAGACAAACCAGATCATGCTAATCCACGCTTCAATACAACGTGAGTTAAAGTCAGTGTGAATTCAAAATGTACTGTTCATTTTTGCTAGCGCTCATTCTATTCTTTAGGTGAACAATTAATACGTTCAAGCTAATCAAGTTTAAAAAGTTTGTTTTGGTAATCGTTAACATGGTATATATACAGGAACAGTGAGTGAAATTCAATACCTTTGAAGACCTTTTAAGAAACTTTCCATACATTTTAAAACCATCACCACTTTAGGTTTCAACCGGAAACATTGACGACCTTTTAACTTACAGTATATTGACTGAATATTGGTAGAAAGAAACTAATCCTAAACTAAACCAGTATTTACATACTGAATACAAATGTTTATCCAGCAGGGGGCGCCTATAGAGCAGCAGGAATAACTGTTGTAATGGTTACCGCAGTAAACAAAGCAGCGTGTGACGTCAAATCTAGCAAGATTTGATCGATTTCACAAACTACACAGCATCCCAATATTCACAGATTAAATTCTGGCGTTACTATACAACTGTACATTGTATAATCAAAATTGAATGCCTTGTAAAATAGCATTTAAGACTTTTAATACTTTTTAAGGGCTTTCCAGTTCTCTAAATTGATTTACCAATTTGTAATACTTTTTAAGACCCCGCGGACACCCTGTTTAATCAAAGTCTGAGCATTTGCTTCTGCGTTTGGAGTGTCATTCCTTCTCTGTTGAGGATTAGGGTTAGCCACAATATTCTTAAACACGCCCCTCTTACTGTTAGTTTGCTACGATGTGCAAACCCCCCCACTCAATATTCCGATTTAACATACTGACATGAAAGTCTCCACAACTTTCGGTTCACGCAGACTTTAAAGGGAACCTATTACGCCACTTTTAACAAGATGTAAAATAAGTCTCTGATGTTCCTAGAGTGTGTATGTGAACTTTCAGCTCAAAATACCACACAAATAATGCTTTATAACTCTTTGAAACTGCCCCTTTTAGGCTTTGAACCAAGTTGTGGCGTTTTGGTGACTGTTGCTTTAAATTCAAATGAGATTGTGCTCTTTTTATAAGAGGGCGGAGCTACAAATGTGTCAGCATAGGAGCAGATTCAAAAACAAGACTAACATACTATGCTAATGAGAGATGGTTACTTAAGGGGCGGGGCTTTCCCCCTCTGATGACACGTACAAAGGGAGAATGTCAATCAAAGTGTTTCTCCAGACTGTTTTTATCAAGTGAGATTATTAAAAATTAAACTGTTTGCCATTAAAAACTGGTAATATTCACACACTGCTGCCACACATCTGT
Source organism: Danio aesculapii (assembly GCF_903798145.1). NCBI lineage: Eukaryota > Metazoa > Chordata > Actinopteri > Cypriniformes > Danionidae > Danio > Danio aesculapii. The sequence goes on from NC_079458.1 coordinate 7,173,361, forward strand.
GTTCAGACCTCTTATAAAAGGGATTTTTGCATAATAGGTCCCCTTTAAAGTATGTCACTTTTAATAGAGTTTAGCATTTAGCTTTATATTTATTCATGTGAAGTGCTTGATTCGCTCACCGCTGCTGGTTTTGAGTTTGATGGTCATCATCTCTTCATCAGAGAGTTTCTTCTTGATGCTCTGGGCGTTTAGTGGACATCCCGACAAACTGTAAATAGATAATATCTACAGATCAGCACTAGCAATTTGAGGTATTTTCATCCAATTATAACATCATTAATACTAAATAATTACTAGTGTAATCTAATTTCAGTATATATATTTTTAAATATTTATTACAAGTATTTAAGTACAACATACAGAAAGTATGACCATAGTTTGTTCTTACAAATTATAATATTATTGAATACAGTAATAGTGACTGCTTAACTGGAAATTATATAATAATAATATTCATTCATTCATTTTCCTTCGGCTTAGTCCCGTTATTCATTAAGGTTCGCCACGGCGGAATGAATCACCAATTTATCCAGCATGTTTTACACAGCGGATGACCTTCCAGCTGCAACCCAGTACTGGGAAACATCTATACACACTCATACACTACGGCCATTTTAGTTTATTCAATTCACCTATAGCGCATGTCTTTGGTCTGTGGGGCAAACCAGAGCACCCGGAGGAAACCCACGCCAACATGGGGAGAACATGCAAACTCCACACAAAAATGCCAACTGACACAGCCGGGACTCGAACCTCGAACGACCTTCTTGCTGTGAGGTGACAGTGCTAACCACTAAGCCACCGTGTCGTCAATAATAATACTGGAAATATATTTATATAATATATATAATCTAATATATATATATATATATAATATATATATATTATTTAAATAATATATATATAATCTAATAATATGTATATTTCTGTAATTATATTGTTAATAATTACAGAACTTACATATAATTGTTACATATAATAACTTATATAGAACTTATATAATAATTTTGTTATACATTATTATATTAGGTTACACTTTATTTTAATGTGTCCTTGTACAGTACAACTATTCATTTTCAACTTCTGAGTAATATTAATTAATTGCATGTACTTACTATATGGCTAGGGTTAGAATGCGGGTTAGTTTTAAGGTTAGTTGCATGTAAATATGCATAATTAGTTGTAATTACTATAATAAGTACATGTAAGAGGGGCATCTTACAATGAAGTATTACCCCTATATTACCATTAAATCACATATCAATGAATATGACAATGAATGTGTTCAGGTTAAGTCAAGAAGTCTCAGTTTACAGTAGACACGCTGTCAAAAGTTGCTGTAAAATTTACAGTATTACTGGTTATTTTGGTTGCCAGATTAATACTGTAAAATGTACAATGAAAATTAATAATTACATATATTATAATTAGGAATCAATTAATAATTATTAAGTAATTGTTCATTTACAGTGTGTTACAATGCATTTACAGTGCATTAATATAGTGCATGTACAAAACACAATGAATATGTTGTTTATTGTAAATGCACTGTAAATTTTTACAGTATTACTGGCAACCAAAAATGCCAGTGTGTGGTTGACAATGAGGAAAGCTCATAGTAGGTTCTCGAAGTATGGTAAGTGAGAAAAACCTCGAAAAAACTGAAAGCACTACTCGCTTATGTAACGTGTAAAGTGATGGTTTATTTACAGTGTACGAGAGTGAAACCCAAAATAACCCAAAACCCAGCAAAGTAACAAAATAACCACAAAAAAAAAGAACAAATAAACAGCAAACAAACAAACGATAAACAGTTGAAGTCAGAATTATTAGCCCCCTTTGATTTTTTTTTCTTTTTATAATTACCAAATTTACAAGGAAATTTTCACAGTATGTCTGATAATATTTTTTCCTCTGGAGAAAGTCTTACTTGTTTTATTTCGGCTAGAATAAAAGCAGTTTTTAATTTTTTAAGATCCATTATAAGGTCAATAATATTAGCCCCTTTATGCTATATATTTTTCGAAAGTCTACTGAACAAATCATCGTTATACTATAACTTGCCTAATTACCCTAACCTGGCTAGTTAACCTAATTACCCTAGTTAAGCCTTTAAATGTCACTTTAAGCTGTATAGAAGTGTCTTAAAAAACATCTAGTCAAATATTATGTACTGTCATCATGGCAAATATAAAATAAATCAGTTATTGGAAATGAGTTATTAAAACTATTATGTTTACAAATGTGTTGAAAAAATCTGCTCTCCATTAAACAGAAATTGGTGAAAAAATTAAACAGGGGGGCTAATAATTCTGACTTCAACTGTATGTACAACCACACTAGTATACACAGACAGGTCACAAATTGCTTACGGCACCACAGTAGATCGCTCGCTTGCTCGCCAGGTTAACTGACCTGAGAGGTGTACTTACCCATGGACGAGGACTGAGCTGAGGTTTATGAGGACTTAAAGGAGGCGTTTTTAGTTCAACATCTCACCTGAAACCTAGCGTCAGTTAACATGGCGAGCGAGCGAGCTACTGTGGTGCTGTAAGCAATTTGTGACCTGTCTGTGTATACTAGTGTGGTTGTACATATATCGTTTATTTGTTTGCTTTTTATTTGTTCTTTTGATTTTTGGTTATTTTGTCACTTTGCTGGGTTTTGGGTTATTTTGGTTTTTACTCTCGTACACTGTAAATAAACCACGTTACATCAGCATATAATGCTTTCATTATTTTCGAGGTTTACTCGCTTTATCATACATCGTGAACCCACTACAAGCCTTCTTGGTTCGTCAACTTCACAGCCACTAATACTGTATAAATTGCCGGTAATACTGTAAATTTTACAGCTATTTTTTTTACAGTGCAGGTATAAAATAAACTGATATCAAAAATTTAAATTTGGGGTACAGTTTCCTCACCTCCTGTGTGTGACAAAGACATTGTTGGCGTGACCCAGACCGTTGCAGCCGGGCAAAGGGCAGTGTGGGAGCTCCTGCTTGCACACCTTCCAGAAGGCCGACCCATTCAGCGGGCTCTCCTTCTGACGTTTGGTGGCGATCGGGCAGCTTCCTGCGCTGCGGTGGGACGTGTATTTACCAGACACGTGGCCTTGACCATCACAGCCTGCCACAGGGCACCTGCCACACAACACAGAGAGAGGAGAATTAATACCTCACTGACCACAGGACATCACTGTGTATGAGTGTTTCCCAGTACTGGGTTGTGGCTGTTTGCTGAGTAAAACATATACTGGAATAGTTGGCGGTTCATTCCGCTGTGGCAACCCCTGATAAAAAGGGGCTGAGCTGAAGGAAAATTAATGTTTTCACTGTTATACTAAACATTTTTAAAGGGATAGTTCACCCAAAACTGAAATATTACAGACCATTTACCCGCAAAGCTTCCTTTCTCTGTTGAACAAAAAATAAGATATTTTGAAGAATGTTAGAAACCTGTAACCATTGACGTCCATAGTAGGAAAAACAAATACTATGTTATCCAACATTTTTCTAAATATCTTCTTTTCTAGAACACAAAACAAGTGAATGGAGAGAAGATGATGCCAAAACTTTGCCTATCCCTTTAACTGTAATCTAACGACTTCATAAGAAACAAGGCCATAATCTCCATCACAAAGGTTGTTTGGTATAGATTTCTGGGTCACTGTGCCAAAACACACACAGATGTGACCCGACCCCTCGACCTGCTTAAATTAAACCCTCTGCGCAGGCTTCTTTTGTTGTCCCAAACTAGTAACACTGCGATTGTGGCCAGATAATCTCTCATTTGAACTCATTTCGCAGTAAACACAAATGAGCCCGTATATGTTCACTTGATAATTTGATGGATGAAACTTCCAGCGCCCCGCACCGCAGATCCGTCCATAAAACAAAAACACCCAACCCCCGAGAGTTGCAAGACTTTTCAAATACCATTAAGAAGATTAATCCTGTGAAATGCTGATTAAAAATGTATTCAAAGCAGGAGGAGAGAGAAAAAAATAATAAAACAGCGGATGGAATAATTCTATCGGCGCGCATGAACGGGGAAAAAAAAAAAGTCGGAAACGCACTCCAGTAAATAATTACGGGCACCGAGGTTAACATGCCGCCGATGGAAAACATAAGCCGTACCAAGTTGAAGACTAGAGTGGTGAGGAGTTGGCCAATTTATCGCGCTGCTCACTTTCCCCCTAGGTCAGTAATGGAATGACATAAATTGCACATAATTGTTATGCGTCCTCCACAGGGGGGAAAAAGCACATGATTTGGAGGTGACTGACCCTTTCCCTGATAGCCCATATTGGAAGAGGTGAGAGGTTATCTGGGATAGTACAAATAGCTTGTCTGCGGGCCTTATGGGAAAGGTTGTTATGGCAGTTTTGGCTGTAATATGCTGACTAAAACAAGACAACATTACGACTCCAACACACACTCTCCTGCTCGGAGGGGGGAAATGGCGTTCCTGACTGCAGGACAACAGAGACGGGGCCATATGGCTGACAATTTACAATAATCTAGCCACATTACAGATGTACTCGGGGTCCGGCCGTTTCTGTGGCTACTCCGTTCCTCCTTTAATGTGCCAGCGTCTAATTCCTAAGCTCTCGTCTTTGCATTAGTAATTAAAAAATGAAATGCTAGCCCAGATGCAAAAGTAGGAAAGCCCTCCTGTCACTCTGGGTTATAGACTTCGGATTTAAGGCTGGAATCAATTCAATTAATTTTTTTTCTCCCCCTCCATAGTATTATGTTTTTGTAAAGAGCGAACTGCTGCATTAAATGTAATTAAATGAGATCTTACGAGAAAATGAGGAAATAGTTTGGAGCTTCCTCAATTACATGGATGATATTTTGAAATGGTGGTGTTTCTAGGAAAGGCAGTATGATAGCATGTAAAAATGAAACATAAATGAAAGTTTATATAATAAAAACATTCATCAAAGTAAATATTAAAAGGGATATTCTCATCATATGTTCAGACTCGCAGTATTCCCCCATAAGCACTGACATAAAAATACTGTATATCTTTGTTAAAAATCTATTAATGACATGCATTATGAAGAGCAACAATAACAATAGATATGTAGTTACTTCTATCAGTTAATAATCTAAAAATACATCAGCAAGTGATCATTGTAGAGTGAAGACTGGGATTTCTATGATTACAGAGATTTCTTTTGTTTTGATTATTATAAGTATATTTTCATTTTCTATTATAGTCCATAAATATTTTTTTCCTTCCATCAAATCAATAAAAATACGATCATCAGGAGGTTCAACTAAATATTTATTTATTTATTTATTTATTTATTTATTTGTTTGTTTATTTATTTATTTATTAATTAATTATTCATTCATTTCATTCTTTCTTTCTTTCATTCTTTCTTTCATTCTTTCTTTCATTATTTATTTCATTCATTCATTCATTCATTTATTTATTTATTTATTTCATTTATTTATGTATTCATTCATTTTTAAATAAAAATAAAATAAAAATACTATATATATATATATATATATATATATATATATATATATATATATATATATATATATATATATATATATATATATATATAAGCATTAAAATTTACATTTATTTCAGTATTTCACAAATATTTTTTTCTTTCCATCACATCATCAATAAAATATGATCATCAGAAGTCCTACTAAATATTTGTTGTCATTTATTCATTTATTTATTTATGAATAAAATAACATATTCAAACATGTATATAAAATAAGCATTAAAATATTAATTTATTTAAGTATTTCACATTTCACTTTTTTTTTCCTTCCATCACATCATCAATAAAAATACAATCATCAGGAGGTCCAACTATATACATTTTTTCTATCTAATCATTCATTCATTCAGTCATTCTTTTTTTCATTAATTTATTAATTAATTTAATTTTAAATAAAAATTAAATTAAATAATAAACATATATATAAAATAAGCATTAAAATATGAATATATTTCAGTATTTCACATATATTTTTCCTTCAAATATAGGATCATCAACAAAACATCAAACAAAAATTGTATTTAAAATAAAAAATGGGATACAGCAAATTATTATTATATGTTTGTATTTATATATGTAATATATTTCATTCCTTAATAATTTAACATTACTCAAAGCCATATATGTTTCATGCTAGCTTAATTTTAGTTGATTATAATAGTAATTTCCAAACGTATCCAACTCTTTGTGTCTCTAATGCTTTACATAAATATAAGTAGCATTAATTCAAAAACAAAATGTAGCCTTTTAATGTAAAATGAAACTAGATTTCTGTTCACTTACTGTTTTAGTAAACACATTTAGTGTACTAAAGAGTACAGATTTGCCTTAAATGCGAATGAAAGCAGCGCGCATTAGTTGTCATTGTTTTGCAGGTGTCTTACTTTATCTCTGGCTCTTCTTTGTCCTCTTTGCTTGGCGTGAGCTTCAAGCTTCCTTTCCTGGCACGAGGGCAGCCTGACAGACTGGAAGAGAACATGACATATGTGACGAACCCTTCAGAAGTTCAAGCGTGCAGACGTGTGTGTAGGCAAGATACGGACGCCGCGTTTCCTGCGTGATGTTTCAGGCTCTGACACCTGTCGTGTTGCCATTGAACAGGGGTCATTACCTCAACAGCCGTGAAATGCCACAAAGTATTTATTCTCCGCCGATTACCCGGTTTTAAATGCAATACGTTTAACCCACTGAGTGCCTTTTGGATGGCCAATCTATTACGGCATAACATCGTGAACGACAAAACACTGACGCATTATGCTTCAGTGTTCATAAAAGGAAAAAGCATGACCGTTTATGTCATGCAGAGACATCAAAAATGTCATTACATGTTCATCTTTAAAGAGATTTCTTCTTGTCTAATGGGACTCACCTCCTATGAGATGCATAGTTTCCTGTCACATGACCTGAGCCATCACAGCCAGGAGTCGGGCACCTTTTAAAACAAACAGAAATGTATGATATAAATTTGTAATGTGTATAAAAATGATGAAGTTTAATAATAATTAAATATATTACTGCAAACAAATTGTATGACGTAATAGTGTGAGATCTAAATTTGAAATAATGTTTGAACATGGAACATGATAATAACATGGGCAATAACAATTATAATTTTTGTAAACAGATAATAATGATATAAATGTAGTGACTACATTTACATGACAATTATAATATTACTTATAATAAATAATTAGTTATATTATTATATATAATATTTTCATTCTATATTAAATTATTTAAATATATATTTAATTATATCATTTCATTACGTCAACCCTTTTCTCAGAAAACATTTATAAAGGTGCTGTTGACTTGAAATGTTCCCGGATGTTGATAACAACCAAAGAAATCCATATATGTGAAGAAAACTAAACTAGCTAGTTTACAAATGAAGTAATGTGTAATCAAATTAAATTACGCAGGGAAAAAGTATTGAACGCATGAAGAAAGGGAGGTGTAGAAAGGCAGTGAAAGCCCAGACAGCAGCTGAAATCTCTCAGTAGTTCTTTAGCAACCCTCTGCCCTTCATCAGTGTAAATGAATATCAGCTGCTTCAGTTCAACATCTACACTAGCAGGATGGTGAAGATGAAACCAGAGCTGACATTTTAGCAAGACAATGATCCAAAACACAGCCAAGGAAACTCTCATATGCTTTCAGAGAAAGAAAATCAAGCTGTAGAATGGCCCAGCCAATCTCCTGACCTAAATCCAATATAAAACACAAAATAAAGCTCAGATTTGATAGACGAGACCCACAGAAACATCCACATTTTTATACTCTGTTGAAGTCCGTGAAAAACTCACACCTGAGTAATGAATGTGACTTCAATCTCCATATGAGAGGCGTCTTTAAGCTGTCATCTCCAAAAAAAACTTTTATATAAAGTATTAAACACGTTTCAGTAGTTCAGCACTTTCTCCTTCTGATATTTCATTGTTATTATACAGAACTCGTTTTTTTAGATTTTTTTTTATTTGTTTTATTTTTCTGTTTGTATTGACTGGGTTTTTACCCAAATCTGGTTCAATTCCATGTCAACAGCTCCTTTAGGAATATTATTTCCAGAAAAAAAACATGACATGTTCAATACTTATTTTTGCCGCTGTACTTTAACACTTTAACCTGAGTACCAATTCTTACTATTTACTAGTGATTTTTACCTGCACATTAATAAGATATTGGGTGTTTATTAGTTCTTATAAAGTATTATTTGTTATTATTTTAATTTGTATTATTATTCAGTATTATTAATATATTTAAAATTTTAATATTTTGTATAATGTTATTGTACATCCCTAATCCTACCCAATACCTCAACCCAACTACTACCTTAATACCTATTAATAAGCAGGATTTTTTTAGAAGAATGTATTGAGACAAAAGTCATATTTACTGCTTTATTAATAGCAAGAACTGTACCTTAATAAAAATAAAGTGTGACCTTTTTTTTCCATTAAACAATTATTGTATAAGTTTACTGGATTATAACTACAGACTGATTTCACGCGGTCGCCATTTTTTAAAGCGAAATCGAGGCTGCGGTGGGAAGAAACCCGGAAGTATCATTGGTAGTTACATAGTAACGTTGTGTATCTGGCTGTATATCTTTTCAGCGGAGATAAAGTGACACAAATTTATAATTTCACCGCCTTCCGAGTGACCTGAAGGTCCGTTCTGAATGAATGGTGGAAATAAAAAGGGATATCAGAGCTCATTTTCAGCTAAGTTAAGGGAAATGGCACTCTTTCCCAAACACACATTATAGATGCTATTTATCAAACTCAAGTTAATGATCTGATTCTTTCACTATATTAGACTTGTCACGATACTGAATTAAAAGAAAAACCGTCAATTTCCCGCTAACATTTAAGGCACTGTTGATGGCTTTCTTGAAACAGCGCTGATTTGCCATTGTGTTCACATGCTCAACAGAAATGATTGTGATTGGCCGAGAAGGTCATCAGTTCACCCTCCGCTGTTTACCAAACATAAACACAGTCAAGCGATCAGCTTTGTTAACTGGATTGATCTTAACGGCTGCTTCGTGCTCCAGTGTCCGTGTATCTGTGTTTGCACTGGGTGAAGAGCGGTAAACTGATGAGCACTGGTGAATATCATGGTAAATCAGCGCTGTTTATGAACGCGCTCCGCGGCGTTTGAATGTTAGCTGGAAATGGACATTTTTAAAACTTCAGTACCGGGACAACACTATTACAGACAACATGAGGGTGTGCTACAGAGGACTGCAGTGTTTTATCGCTCACCAGGTTACATAGGCTGAAGCAGGAAAGCGTCCCCACGGTGTTTAACTAGTGCCATGAACTGAAGCCTAAGAGGACACTTGAGCATATTACTCTTAAAGAGATTGTGATGTTGTTTAAATTAAACTTACTGAATGATATTAAAGTGATGTTTACACCATTTCTGCATTTTGAAATCTCGGCAACAGCTGGAGATTTACAGTTCACAGCATGTTACTGCAATGTTTACAGTGCTGGTCCTATACTTCCGGGTTTCTTTCCACCACAGCCTCGCTTTGGTTCTTTAAAATGGCGGCCGCATGAAATAAGCGTATAGCTAATTCTTACTTTAGCTCTTGAGAATTAGCAGCCATTAGTGATTTCAGCGTCTTATCAGCCAACGGGCATCCAGATACACTAAAAGAAAACACGAAAACATAATGTCAGATTAATGTAATAAAGCAATAATCTTTTTAAATATATTTCTGGGTGTTGATGGGCTTCTTACCTTCTGTGTGACGCATAATTTCCAGTCACATGACCACTGCCATCACAACCCGGTGTTGGACAACTTTGAAGAGAAAAACAGCCGATAAACACTTGCAGATGCACAGAGCCTAGATTTATTTGTCGAAAAATGCTTTTAATATTAATATAACATGCTAACATGTGACTCAGATGAAACAGAATGTTATTACCTCATCAGCTCTTTCTTGGCATCTCTTATGAGCATCTTGTTTTTTGCCATGTTCACGTCACCATTGAAGACTTTATCTTCAAGAGACGCCTTCTCCAACTGATCCATCTACAAGACAACAGACAAAAAAAATGTCAATGGTTTTTCAAGGTAAGTCATGAAGGTCAGCTAAACTGAAATTCCTTCAAATGCGCAGCTTTTGTTGACACTATTTCTACTGAAACCGAAGTTGATAGCATTTTTAGAAGGGAAGTAAAAAAATGGTTGTTTTGTAGTTGATGTTGAGAATCTTTTTGTGGTGAGTTCTTCTTGCTCTCTACATTGAAAAAAAAAAAGATTCATTGGATTTGCTTAATTTTTTAAGGTAAGTGATTGCAAGCACTTTATATGGACTGAATTTAAACAAACAAATTAAGTTGAACATAACTGCATTTAATTTGTTTAAATTCAGCACATATAAAGTGTTTAACCACTTAAATAAAATGAGTAAATGCAATGAATCTTTTTTTCAGTGTATATATGATTTACTCATCCATTTCTTTTTAAATCCTGAAAACCACAATTAAATTAATGTTTTTTTTGTGTATTTAATGCTCAACAGTTGTTTTTTAATTGTATGAATACATTTTATTGGACAAGTTTGTATACTGTTTTAAATTTTGTCCAAAAACAAGAGAAAACACAAAGACTGGCCGAGGCATATTAGGAAACTCCTCCCTCTTTTAAAAATAGCCAATAGGGTTTTGTTTATATCACATCTCTGCCAGTCAGTCATTGAGCTATAATATTAAAAGCTATAATAGCATAACGCTGAGTCTGTTTGACCATTTCTACAGTTTGGTATGTTTTGTGGTTTGCAATGACTTTACACATATGATCCACATTGATCTGTGTGAATAAAACAAAACCAGATTTCATTCACCCCAATAGAAATCATATTTACAGTGTCTGAATCATTTATCCTCTATATAAAGCACCTTATATAATAAAATTATAATATTTATAGCCAACTTAAAGTCCCTTTGAAATTAACGATAAAACTATGTAAAATGAAAGGTTTTAGGTTGTAGTATCAATATGTTAGCCAGACAGAATCTGCACTTTTTTGCTATTTCTGCACAGAATTTAGTAATAAAGTAAAAAAATAAAACATTAAATAACTTAAAACAATAAATAAACTTAAAACAAAAAAATAATACTTTTTAAATTTTAAGACGCAGTGGCGCAGTAGGTAGTGCTGTTGCCTCACAGCAAGAAGGTTGCTGGTTCGAGCCTCGACTGGGTCAGTTGGTGTTTCTGTGTGGAGTTTGCATGTTCTTCCTGCGTTAGCCTGGGTTTCCTCCGGGTGCTCCGGTTTCCCCCACAGTCCAAAGACATGCGGTACAGATGAATTGGGTAGGCTAAATTGTCCGTAGTGTATGTGTGTGTGAATAAGTGTGTATGTGTTTCCCAGTGGTGGGTTGCAGCTGGAAGGGCATCCGCTGCATAAAACAAATGCTTGATAAGATGGCGGTTCATTCCTCTGTGGCGACCCCGGATTAAGCCGAAAAGAAAATGAATGAAATTTTAAGGTTTACAATGCATATCCAATTAGAGGATATGACTGTGAATTAGTGAATTAGACTGTGGGGGAAACTGGAGCACCCGGATGAAACCCACACCAACACGGGGAGAACATGCAAACTCCACACAGAAACGCCAACTGACCCAGACGAGGCTCGAACCAGTGACCTTCTTGCTGGGAGGCGATTGTGCTACTCACTGCGCCACCGTGAGGCCTTGATTTACATTGCCAGAAAAAATAATGTCTTCTAAGTGCGAATTTTGTCACTGTTTTGGAGCACTTTTGTTTATACATAACCTTAAGACCAATATATTGATACTAACACACACACACACACACACGTATATAAAACTACACTTTTGATTTCAGAGGGACTTTAAAAAAGTAATTCTGTAAGCCCATTCACAGTAATAGTGTGTGAGAGGTTTGATGCTGCTTAAGTGTACTTACTAAAACGTATATCCACTTAAACTGGCCGATAATCCCTTGTAGTATTTATAATGTGAGAGCTGGGTGTAAAACCTTTGGATTTACTTACTCTTTTTTTTTTTTTTTATAAGGTAAGTATCTTTGAGCACCAGATGTCAGATGGAGAATCAGACAAACATATAACAGTCTGGGTTTGTTCTTTGACTCCTGAGAGGATGAAAAATTGACGGCTTTTCAAGAACATTCTCCTGCAATTTGTTTTCAATTTAGTTTTTCGTGTCTGAGTACATCGCAGGAGACGGCGGGTCTGAGGTTGTGGCTCACTGAGCAAGATCATTTAGAGGAATACACACAATGTTAAGGGTGTTATGTTGAATTTGTTCTTAATGGAGGGCATGTTAAAGGTGCTGTATGTAAGTTTTTGACTCTTCTAAAAAAAAACACCATTATATGTTTGTAGATATTTAAGAAACATGCTAAGTGAACATACTTGTTTATCTGAAAAACAATGCTGAAGTCAGATATTCTGCTTTGAAAATGTAAGTTATGTGCTGTCTGTCTTAGATTTGGTCATTTAACCTGCCCAATGCCAGTTTAGCCTATTATATTTCAGCACCCTGGGTTGCCTTTGTGGAAAACAGTGTATTTGATTCATTCAGACTTGATGGTTCTCATACACGTCCATGAGTGAAAAACTCTCTTAAATATGGAAAAAAGTCTTCTATCGCGTGCCGTTGCTCTTAATAACAAATTAAATCAGCCTTTAGGTGATTTAACCACGCTCCTGTTGGTGTCATCAATCTGGCAACCTACACTTGCATGGACTTATCAGAGGAGGGGCGGAGTGAAAATGTGTTTTGAACCAGGAGTGCAATACCTAGTTCAACCACTGGGTGTCAAACTCACCTTTAAGTCAAAGAGGATTGACACACTGAATTTGCTTTCCTCAGGATGTTATTATAAATCGCTGCTACTAACAATTCTTAAACTATTGTTCAATATTTTGGAGTCAGTAAGAACTTTTAGGTAATGAATGAACTACAAAAACAGTTATAAGTCTCAATTTTTGGAAATTTAGATTTATTCATCATCAAAAATCTGAATAACTAATATTTCCATTGAAGATATGAAATCTGGAGGTTAAAAATAATATTATTGATAAAAGTTTATTTAAAGTTGTCCAAATTAAGTTCTTTGCTAAACAGATTACGAATTAAAATTTGAGTTTTCATACATTTAGGCCAAATCCCAATTCTACTTTTGTTGCCCTACCCCTTCCCCTTGAAACAGAGTGTGAAGGGGAAGGGATTTAAAATTTACCCCGGAGAAATGAGACAGCACTACAGCACCTGCACACGTAGCTCTTGCTTCATATGAGATCGATGATCGCGGCTGCTGTAGTTATTCCAGTTGTGTTATTATGTGGTGTTTATCTTCAGGAAATCACTGAAGGCTATGATATCCTGTTATCATGACAATATAATGTGGCAATAAGATTGTAACTGTACTGTGCATATACACAGTGGCCATATTCATCAATGTAAACACATGAAAACAACATTAACATTATAGCAGACACTGTAAAAAGCTCATTCTCAGCCACTAGACTTTTCTGACAGGGTATTCCAGTGTCATCGAGTGTCAGAATGTTGTGGGACTGCTGTACAGGAGTTATCATTGGGGATTATAGATAGCGAAATTTAGTGTTTTTTATTTTAGCAGGTTTTTTTAAAGCATGAAAGTAAAACACGAACGCGGTTATGAATATATTAAAACACGTGCTTGTTTGTTGTAAAAATTCACAATAATGACAAAAAATACTAATCTGTGCATCTTCTGACCTTCGTGTGCAGTCATGCTGCCGTTGTAGCTGGTGTATTCTGGGAAATATTCTCATCTCTTGGTTTCGAGTGTGGTCCTTAAAAATCTCTGTTTCAAGGGGTATCTAGCCCTTCCCTTTAAGCCTACGCCTTCAAGCTAAAGAGAATTGGGACAATGGAAGGGCTGAGGGGTAGAATTGGGATTGAGCCTTATAGTAGGAGATTTACAAAATATATTTCCTTAATAGTTTAAAGATTTTTGACATAAAGAAAAAATCAATCATTTTGAACAATAAAATGTATTTCTGGCTTTTGATAAAAATATACCTGTGTAACATTAGACTCATAAGAGTTTTGTGTCCAGGGTCACAAATTACAAAATAATATATTATTCTATAGTAGTATTATTATAATGTTTTATTATATTTACAATTATTGTAACATATATAATTATAATAATACTACTTTTTTCAGCATATTGTGCATATTCTGAAGGATTATGTGATACAAAAGCCTAGAATTATGATGCTAAAAATTCAGCTTTGCATAAACTAATTACATTAGAATTGTTATTATCATGTAAGTTATGACATTACTGTTATTTTTTATTTGCTTTTTAATATAAATTATTATTTTTATTATTATACTGATATTATTCATTCACTTTCCTTTGGCTTAGTACTTTATTTATAAGGGGTCACTCAGCAGAATGAACTGCCAACTATTCCAGCATATGTTTTATGCAGCAGATGCCTTTCCAGCCGCAACCCAGAACTGGAAAAAACCCATACACACTCTTTCACACACATACACTACGGTCAGTTTAGTTTACCCCAATTTACCTATAGATCCTATTCTTCAATGTGGAAGTGCGCTCGTTTTTGTGAATGTTTTAGAACTTCTGATTCAGTTTCCTATGGGAGAAATGACTAGGAATAAGAAACGGCAGAAAACGGTCAAACTACTTACTCTACAAACAAGTGTTTTCATAACTATACAGACAAAACAGAATAATATAATACGAAAATATCAGTTTGCAACATGAAGCAGCAAATTGAGCTGTTTTAACGTCTAAAAATGAACGGAAGTGAATGAGACCGAAAGTCTCAAGCTAAAAAAGATTCAAATGGCTGCGCCCACTCATACACAGACAATAAGATGAGTAGCACATGTCTTTTGATTGTGGGAGAAACCGGAGAACCCAGAGGAAACCCACGCCAACACGGGGAGAACATGCAAACTACACTCAGAAATGCCAACTGGGCCAGCCGGGACTTGAACCAGTGACCTTCTTGCTGTGAGGCGACGGTGCTAACCATTGAGCCACCATGCCGCCTACTGTTATTATACTTTTACCTATTATACTTTAACTAAAACAAAAAAATATATATAAGCATATATATATATATATATATATATATATATATATATATATATATATATTTATTTATTTATTTATTTATTTATTTATTAAACAAAATAAACATTAAGTGAAAAAATAATAATCATTTTATTTTAGTCAGTTGCCAAATCATTTTATCAAAGCATATTTAGTTTAACCTGATTTGCAATCTGGTGTTACCTTATAACAGCTTAAAATAAAAACTCAATAAAAGTTTGGTCAATTTCATGTTTTTTTTCTAAAAGAGTTAGCTGAACAGCATCAGTCTAATGTTAAACTACAGTATACTGTATTGAACTGTACTCCTCATTTTGTCAATGGCTGACCTCTTTGTCGTGTTGTGCAGGTGTTTTGCTGTAGTTGAGCGGTGTGTCCCAGGCGTCCTGTTCATAGAGGACTCTGTAAATGGCTGGTGAGATCTGGAGACCCGCCGCTTTGGCCAGTGCAGGCTCAGCTGGACTGAAGAGAGCGTCTCCTAAAGCCGGCATCATTGGAGAATCTCCGGCCTTTTCTCTCTTCTTCTTCATGCTTAAATCCAGCGTCCCGTTCTCGTCCACCTCGATGAGTGAGTCCTGAGGATACAGACACACTGCTAATCAAGTCATGTTGAGCTTTATTGACATTTACTATATAAGTCAGAATTATTTGTCCTGTGACTTTTTTTTTATATATATTTCTCAAATGGTGTTTAACAGAGCAAGGAATTTTTCACAGTATTTCCTGTAATATTTTTTCTTCTGGAGAAAGTCTTATTTGTTTAATTTTGGCTAGAATAAAAGCAGTTTTTAATTAAAAAAAAAACATTTTGAGGACAATATTATTAGCCCCCTTAAGCAATATTTGTTTTCGGCTTTAAATGAAATGATTGGGGGGGGGGTAAGCTTCTGATTATGAAAGACTTTTATTTATGTTGTTTAAGTATCACTGAGATACTACTGTTGTTTTCTTTATTAATCTGGATTGATTTTGGATATTAAAAAATTTCTATTCAGTTTTAGTTAAAATGCTTAGTATTTTTATTGTTGCATTTTTTCATTTTACTTTGTTTTTACTTGTTATTTAATTATTTTATTTTAGTTTTAGTTATTTTATTAAATAAAATAAAACAGGTTAAAAAAATACAAATAAATAAAATAAAATAAATGTTTAGCAAATCGACATGATCAAAATAAAGCAAATGGACTTAAGTAACGATACTACAATTTAAGCATTGAAAACTCAACTACACTGTTCCAATTTACTATGATCTTTTATGTGAAGCTGTTTTGACACAATCTAGATTGTAAAAGCGCTATACAAGTAAAGGTGAATTGAATTGAATTAATTTTGGATGATTAAAAATTAATTATAATTTTTGTTAAAAAGTTTAGTATTTTTGTTGTTGCATTTTTGTAATTTTTAATTATTTTTTATTGATTTGTTATTATTTTAGTTTAGTTTAGTTTTAGTTATTTTAGAAAATAAAATAAAACAAAACAAAAAACAAAATAAAATAAAGTGTTTAGCGAATCGACATGATCAAAATAAAGCAAATCAACCAATTATATTTTTAAAGGTTTATGTGACACTAAAGACTTAAGTAACGATACTACAAATTAAGCATTAAATTAATTTTGGATAATTAAACATTTATTATAATTTTAGTTAAAAAGTTTAGTGTTTTTGTTGTTGCATTTTTGTCATTTTAATTACTTTTTTATTTATTTATTATTATTTTAGTTTAGTTTTAGTTATTTTAGTAAATCAGGTCAAATAAAATGAAAAATAAAAATAAAATAAAAAATAAAATAATAAAAATGTTTAGCAAATCGACAAAATCTAAATAAAGCAAATCGATTATAACAATTTTTTTAAGGATCATGTAACACTAAAGACTTAACGATACTACAAATTAAGGATTGGATTGATGTTAGATAATTAAAAATTCATTATAATTTAGTTAAAAAGTTTAGTATTTTATTTATTTTAGTTATTTATTTTAGTTTAGTTTTTGTTATTTTAGTAAATGCGGTTAAATTAAATTAAATTAAATTAAATTAAATTAAATTAAATTAAATTAAATTAAATTAAATTAAATTAAATTAAATTAAATTAAATTAAATTAAATTAAATTAAATAAATAAATAAATAAATAAATAAATAAATAAAATAAAATGTCTAGCAAATCAACAAGATCAAAATAAAGCAAATTGACTAATTATAATGATTTTCGAAGGATCATGTATCACTGAAGACTAAAGTAACGATACTACAAATTTAGCATTGAATTACAGGAAATGTGATTCACACACACGAAGAATGTTTTTTAATAGATTTAAATAAAAAATGCTTGAATAATATTTAATATTAATATATTTTATATAAAATGGATTTAAATATTACTGTTTACTATAATTCTATCATTTTCTTTTTAAAAATCTTAACATATTTAATTTGCTTTAATAATATTTAATATTAATGTCAGTCATTCATTCATTTTCCTTCAGCTTAGTCTCTATTTCAGAGGTCGCCACAGCGAGAATGAACCACCAACAATTTCAGCATATGTTTTATGCAGTGCATGGCCTTCCAGCCAAAACCCAGTATTGGAAAACACCCATACACATTCACACACAGTCATACACAACAGACAATTCAGTTGATTCAATTCACCTATAGTGCATGTCTTTGGACTGTGAGGGAAACCGGAGCACCAGGAGGAATCCCACGCCAACACAAAGAGAACAAGCAAACTGCACACAGAAATGCCACCTCCCCAGCCAGGACACGAACCAGCGACCTTCTTGCTGTGAGGTGACAATGCTAACAACTAAGCCACCGTGTCAATAATTAATACTACTTCCCATTAAATGTGATTGAGCTTTCTACGCACGCAGACATAAATCAGAGTTATTAATATATTCAGTCTTCTGATTTCTACAGCCAGGTTACAATCATGAGAGGTGGAGTTGAAAAGCTCTGCGTTACTAAATGCAACTTTTATCCCCAACAGATGTGCTGCTGTGTCGGTCTGTAGAGTTTTAATGCAACTCATCAACTGCATCAAAAACGCGTCACGCCAATTATTCCAAACACATTTGGAGCGGGTAGTAAACAAAGGAGAGCTTATCAGGAACTAATCATGATCATTTAGATTACAAAACCAAACACGGCACTCTCTCTAACCAGCTCAAACCGACCGCCGGCGCACCTATCCAGTTCTTATCTCTGCGTTGTTTTTTTCTCATCCGATGACATTTTCCAGAAACAAGTGAGGTGACATCTTTCTCCCACACTTCCACTGAACGCTGCAAGACGATAAGCCGTATTCTTAGTAAAAACACACACACACACACAAGCGACTTGGCACAAACAGGGAAATGAAGATACTTAACATGCATAAAGATATGAGCAGATGACAGATCGACTAACACTGTTTTATTCATCCGCTCAGTTTGTACAGTATACCTGCTCTCTGCCCACTGAACGGCCTGTGCGTGTGTGTGTAGGTGTGTGAAGCGCTCAACGACACACACTTCTGCCACTTTCACTTCTTCAGCTTTATCTTATCTAAGAGGAAGACCTGTTTTGATTTATGCCACTCATTTCAGTTAATCCAGTAGCTTCAGTTTTGTGTTTGTTGGTGACATATGCAGCATTTAGCATCCTGTATTGTTGTTTTTATGTAAAAATAAATAAAATTACACTGATTAACAGAGACAGAGATTTTTATTTATATTATATGTTATTTATATGTTATTATAATTATTTATATTATATGTATTATATATTTTATATTATTAATTTATTATATATTTAATCTATTTGAGGCTATATATATATATATATATATATATATATATATATATATATATATATATATATATATATATATATATATATATATATACATATAAATAAAATATTTATTATATATTTATTATATATTTAAAATAATTAATTTATCATATATTTAATCTTTTTTAACCTCTAAGTGTTATCTGAATAAAAGTTTAAATATTTTCTCAGCCTCCTTTGTTTATGTTAATTTATTTTACTTTAAAGATCTTGGAAATAACTTATTTTTTGCAATAAAAGTAAAATTACTGAACCTACACATGCTCGTTTTAGAAGAACATTTCAGATGGCACTTAGAGGTTTTTGCATCTGAACTCTTCATATACATAATTCAATATTTATCCTATATTTATTATATATTTTAAATAATTAATTTATTATATATTTAATTTTTTTAGAGTATATATATAATTAAATATTTATATGTTTATTATGTATTTTATATAATTAATTAATGTTCAACTTAATTTAATTTGTTTAAATTCAGCCTAAATTAATTGTTTGCAAACACTTACCTTAAAAAGACTTTAGTAAATCCAATTAATATTTTTAGTGAATATATGAGTAATTGTATTAATTATATATAAATTATATATGTTTAATAATTTATAGAAGCAAGATAGTTAATTTATTTTTGCATTTTCCACCACCAATAAGCGTTTTGACACTGCTTTCTATTGTTTTGTCATTTTTATATGCACATTATTACTTTGTTTTTCTATAAATAAAAGATAAATAAAAGACCACACGTTTTAAAACCATTATTTATATATATATATATATATATATATATATATATATATATATATATATATATATATATATATATATATATATATATATATATATATATATATATATACACACACACACAAACACACACACACACAAATATTAAATATATATAATTATATATATGGTTATGTCGCTTAATGACCTTGTAAATGGATAATGTCTAATAAAATCAATACTCTTCTTTTATTAAAAAGGAGTGAATGCAGTAATACCATGGTAAACCAGAGTAACAGACCAAAAAATATTGGCATTTTTGACATTATTTTTGTCTTATTAATAAGGAGTCTGATTGATAAAATATAAAAACTGATTTGTTTGGGTTCTAAACAGACCAGGAATACAAGTTTAATATAGATTATGAGGGTAATATTAATGCTTAGTTTGCCTTGTTAACTATAAGTTGGATCCTAAAGTTTTTATCATATAAACAGAAATGAGAGTTAAATATAGACTGTCTTCTTTCAGTAATGAATAAAGTAAGAGAAGGCGGCACAGTGGCTCAGTGGTTAGCACTGCCGTCTCACAGCAAGAAGGTCGCTGGTTTGAGTCTCGTTTGGGCTAGTTGGCGTTTCTGTGTGGAGTTTGCATGTTCTCCCAGTGTTGGTGTGGGTTACCTCCAGATGCTATGTTTTCCCCCACAATCCAAAGACATGCGCTATAGGGGAATTGGATCGTAACTAACTAACTAAATTGGCCGTACACTCTAAGAAATAAAGGTACACGAGCTGTCACTGGGGTGGTACCTTTTGAAAGGTACACATTTGTACTTGAAGGGTTCATATCGGTACCTCAAAAGTATATATTAGTACCTTAAAATTTTAAGAGGAACACTTTTGTACTTTTAGGGTACTAATATGTACCATTGAGGTATTAATATGGACCTTTTATTTATTTATTTTTATTATTATTTTTTTAGAGGTTTTCTCCTCTATTGGGATAGGACTGTGGAGATTTTACAGACAGGAAAGTGTGGTGAGCAGAGATAGGGGAAGGATCTGCAAAAGACCTCGAGTCGGGAATCAAACTTGGGTCGCCGTGAGCACCTTGGTGCTATGTGTTGCCGCACTAACCACTAGGCTATTGGCGCCGACAATATGGACCTTTTAGATACAAATTTGTACCTTTTAAAAAGGTACCACCCAGTGACAGCTTGTGTCCCTTTATTTTTGAGAGTGTAGTGTATGTATGTAAATGAGTGTGTATGGATGTTTCCCAGTACTGGGTTGCGGCTGGAAGGACATCCACTGTGCAAAACATATGCTGGAATAGTTGGAGGTTCATTCCGCTGTGGCGACCTCTGATAAATCAGAGACTAAGCCAAAGGAAAATGAAATAAAGCAGTTATGAATATAATATTCTACTTTTTATTTTCCTTTCCTACCACCAGCGTGTGTTTTTAATTCAGTTTGGACTGTTTTCTATTGTCTCTTATTTTTATTTGCTTATGGTTACTTTGTTTTTCAAAAAAAGGCTGAACAAAAGACCACAAGTTGTAAAAGCGATTGAAATATCCATTTTCACACAGTAACATACATAATCCCGGGGCCTGTGTGGACTTTCCTTATTTAATTTAAATAAAAGAGTGATGTCTATTAATCCTCCACCAATTGATTTAATCCAACTTCTCATAGATCGTCTGTTAGAGATCATCGCCAAAGGATCTGCGCGAGCTTATCTAGGATAATATATTACTTAGCAAAATGTCTTCGACCATCTGCAATGCACACACACACACACACACACACACACACACACATGCACACACACACACACACACACACGCACACACACACACGCACACACACACACACACACACACACACACACACACGTAAAGCAAAAACACACACAGACGCAAAAGCACACACACACGCACGCACGCACGCACACAAATCAAACACAGACAGACAGACACACACACACACATCAACAAACACACATCAAAACACACAAAAAGACACATACACACAAAGAAACACAAACACACACACACACAATCAAACACACACGCAGACGCAAAAACAATCACACAGACACACACACACACACACACAAACACACAGACGCAAAAGCACACACAAACACACACACACACAAACACACGCACACACACACACACACACACAAATCAAACATAAACAGAAAGACACACACAAAGAAACACAGACACATACACACAAACACACACTCAGACACAAAAACAATCACACAGACACACACACAGACAAACACACACACACACACACACACACACACACACAAAACAAACACACGCACACAAAACATACACATACACACAAACAAAATAAACGTGCACAGACACACACACACACACACACACACACATACATAAAACAAACACACACACACAGACACACACACAAAGAAACACAGACACACAAAAAATCTAACCGACAAACAGACACACAAAAACAACCACACAAACACACACACAAAAACAAACACACGCGCATACACACAATCAAGCGCACACAGACATACAAAGACAAACACACAAAACAAACATACACATAGACACACACACACACACACACAGGGGAACACACACACACGCACTCACACAATCCAACGCACACAGACACACAAAAACAAACACACACAGACAAACACACAAAACTAACACACACATAGAAACACACATGAAATCAAACACACACACACACACACACACAAACAAAATCAAACACACAAAGTAACACACACACACACACACAAAGCAAACACACACAGACACAAAAAACACACACACAAAATAAACACACACACACACACACACAAACCAACACACACACACACGCACACAAAAAACAAAAACACACACACACACACTCACAAAATAAACACATACACACAAAAAAACACACACAGACAAACACACACACATACACACACACATTAGCGCAGGTGTAAACAGAACGCAGGGCCACATGTTGTACAAAAGGCCTGATAAGAGTGATGGAGAAGGAAGCTGTGATTGTACTCCTCCAACTCTTTTGATGTGATTACATGAATTCTCCTTTGTGTACATTAAAGCTTTAGGGCCAGCGAAACAGAGAGAGAAAAAGCACGCTCACACTCTCTTGTTGTTGTGCCACCAGAGGCGACGCACTTCTCTGTGCCAAAAAGTGTCGTTTGATGTTACTCCTCTTTTTTCATACACAAATCAGACTTGTTTGAGAATGACCGCATTAAATGGCTGTTTCTGAGAGCTCTGATTTGATTACCTTTGTGGATGGTGCCAGGGGCCGCACGGGGGGCAGGGGCTCGCAGTGCTCTCGGCTGCGGGTGGAGAGGTTCAGGATGGCGGCCGATGCCATGCTGGACTGGAGGGCGTTGCTGTGGGCTTTATGGCGGCTCGGGCTGCTGTCTCCGGGCAGGATCATACGAGCGGCCGGACTCAGAAAACAGGGGAACTGAGCGGCTGAAGGCGAGAGATATCATTGGTATATCATTTATATCAAATAAATAAATATACCTGGGTCATTTAATGGGTCATAATTTAAGTTAGAAAAATGATTATTTATATAGTCATTTATAATAATTAAGTAACATTTTTTATTAATTAAAATTTATATATTTAAATAATATTTATATTTCATACATTTGAATTATATTTATATGAATTATTTAGATTATTATTATTAGATATTATTATAAAAATTATTAGATATTATTATTATTAGATATTATTATTATTATTATTAGATATTATTATTATTATTAGATATTATTATTAGATATTATTATTATTATTATTATTAGATATTATTATTATTATTATTAGATATTATTATTATTATTATTAGATATTATTATTATTATTATTATTATTAGATATTATTATTATTATTTTGTATTATTATTAGATATTATTATTATTATTATTATTATTAGATATTATTATTATTAGTATTATTAGATATTATTATTATTATTATTTGGTATTATTATTATTATTATTTGGTATTATTATTATTAGATATTATTATTATTGTTATTAGATATTATTATTATTAGATATTATTATTATTATTATTAGATATTATTATTATTATTAGTATTATTAGATATTATTATTATTATTTGGTATTATTATTATTATTATTTGGTATTATTATTATTAGATAGTATTATTATTATTAGATATTATTATTATTATTATTTGGTATTATTATTAGATATTATTATTATTATTATTTGGTATTATTATTATTATTAGATATTATTATTATTATTAGATATTATTATTATTAT
Organism: Danio aesculapii; assembly: GCF_903798145.1. Lineage (NCBI taxonomy): Eukaryota > Metazoa > Chordata > Actinopteri > Cypriniformes > Danionidae > Danio > Danio aesculapii. The sequence continues at coordinate 7,197,461 of NC_079458.1, forward strand.
TATTATTAGATATTATTATTATTATTATTATTTGGTATTATTATTATTATTATTATTATTTGGTATTATTATTATTAGATATTATTATTATTATTATTTGGTATTATTATTATTAGATAGTATAATTATTATTATTATTAGGTATTATTATTATTATTATTTGGTATTATTAGATATTATTATTATTATTATTATTATTAGATATTATTATTATTATTAGATATTATTATTATTATTTTAAGGTCAATATTATTAGCCTCTTTAAGCTATATATTTTTTCGTCTACAGAACAAACCATCGTTATACAATAACTTGCCTAATTACCCTAACCTGCCTAGTTAACCTAATTACACTAGTTAAGCCTTTAAATGTCACTTTAAGCTGTATAGAAGTGTCTTGAAAAATATCTAGTCAAATATTATTTACTGTCATCATGGCAAAGATAAAATAAATCAGTTATTAGAAATGAGTTATTAAAACTATTCTCCGTTAAACAGAAATTGGGGAAAAAAATAAACAGGGGCTAATAATTCAGGGGGGCTAATAATTCTGACTTCAACTGTATATATATATATATATATATATATATATATATATATATATACAGTTGAAGTCAGAATTATTAGCCCCCCTGATTATATATATATATATATATTATTATTTATTAAACTATTAACAAATACACCCCATACTAAATGTAAATGTCAATACAATTCATATTTAGTTTAATATTATTATTAAAGTGAATAGTGTATTCATGTGCACAGTTTTCTAACATGAGGCAGGAGTGTTGCTATGTGGTTGTCAGGGTGTTGATTATTGGTTTGAATCAAGTTGCTTCATAGAGTGGATTGTGTGTTGTAAAAAGTGACTCTACATCTACTGCTTGAAGTTATAAAGAAAACAACTTAGTTTTTTAAACAGTAAGGTCAGTGCATGCTGGGTGACCCTTGATTTGAAACAAAACAGATACTTACGGTCAGGAAAGTGTGAAGATTCGTGACTCTGCTCGGATGCCATCTGAGCCTGCTTGCCAAAGACCTGGGCATCAAAACTGGCGTAGTCGAAGTGGCCTTTATTGAACTTGTCTATGTCTTTGGCCATGCTGGCCTGCAGCGCTGCCATAGGATGTGCAAATCTGTATGTGAAGTCAAATTTCTTCATGTTTCCTAAAGGTCTGAATGAAAAAAGGAGCTCTGTAAATCTTAGATGTCTTAAATATTACAAAGCATCATACAGACTCTTTAAGATGAAACTCTGTGGGCAAAAAAATAAATTTTTCATGTCAATATTGAGATTTTTTGTCTCTTCATGAAGTGTTTTTTAGCCTACAGTTTTACAATTTACAGTACGGATGCATCAGTGAATTGGCCACCGATATTTATCAACCAATATTTAATTGATTTAAAACTATCGGTATATAGGCAATGATATGATGCACCGATATATCAGCCACCGATATTTATCAACCGATATTGGATTATTTTGAAGATATCGGTATATTGGCAATAATTAAATGCACTTATGTAACAGCTGCGGATATTTATCGACTGATTTTTAATTATTTTTAAAAATATCGATATATCTACAGTAATATAATGCACTGATATATCAGCCACCGATATTTATTGGCTGATGTGGAATTAATTTAAAGATATCAATATATCTACAATAATATAATGCACCAATGTATCAGCCACCGATATTTACCACCGGTTATTGGATGAATTTAACACTTTTGGTATATCTACAATAATATAATGCACCAATGTATCAGCCACCGATATTTATCGACTGATTTGGAATAAATTTAAAGATATCGATATATCTAAAATAATATAATGCACCTATGTGTCAGCCACCGATATTTACCACACGTTATTGGATGAATTTAACACTTTTGGTATATCTACAATAATATGATGCACCGATGTATCGGTCACTGATATTTATCGACGAATATTGGATTCATATAATGGTATCGGTATATTCACAATAATATGATGCACCAATGTATCGGCTGCCGATATGTATTGACCGATATCGAACAAATTTAAAGCTATCAGTATACTGGCAATAATATGATGCACCAATGTATCTGCCACTGATATTTATCAACAGATATTGGATAAATTGAAAGTTATCAATATATCGGCATAAATCTGAATACTAGGCCAATACTGATGTTTTATTAATTACATAGGAGGCAACGAGTTGCACTTTTCTTGAATAATCCAACATTTTCCTCAAAACGATATTGTAGAATACTTGCAAAAGATCTAAATATAAGATTTTGTGCAGTTTATATGTACAAAATGCGCTGGCACAATAACATAGGTTAGTTTGGAATCAAACGTCTTAGACAATTAAAGAGGCCGACTGCACTTTAGTGAGTCAACATATTTCAGGAACAGCAAAATTTATCATTTACATGTCGCAACAAACAGCAACAATTAAATAAGATGGAGAAAAAAAATCAATGTTCAGTAAAATGAAATAAGACGGAGAAATGGAGAAAGAAATAGCAAGTACTGTATAGTATTGTGTGCAATACTGAATGCAATTGAGTAATATCATCCATAGTTTACAGTATTTTCCGAATTATGATGTAAAAAAAGAGATTCCCAAACATGTATTCCTGTAATAAGCAATACAGCAACTTCATCCTATTTTTACCCAATTTCTGTACAAGAAATGTATGCAAATTAGCATAGATTTACTTAAATAATGCCTCATTTCCATATTTAAACATGACAGTTTCGAAAACATGTTTGTAAATCTGTAACATGTTTGCAGTTCTTGATTGAATCAATCAACTAGAGAAATATGCTTCTGCTCTTAATAAATCATTCACAATTATTTACTCTATTTAGTCTTTTCAGAAAGATGATTGATGGACATATTGCTTGACCTTTATTAGAGAGATTTATTACCTGGTCATTCTCTCGGCTGTCGGTCTGCATTTTACTGGATCCTCCTGAGGTTTGGAGATCTTTTCAGCGGCTGCAATCGGACAGCCCGAGAGACTGCGTGAACACAGACATCACCAGAGTGAAGTTAGTCTCCACCGGGTTGTTAACTTTATTTTAATTGAATCTGGGTTCATTCAGGAGTAATTGTACAATTAAAAAGAATCCAATAGTTTCTATGCAATAAACATCACATTGTTTTATAGTCTAGTTAAGTGTTGAAACTTTCCTTTCAGCAGATATCCAAGTTTTAATTGCAAGAGTGTCTCTTTTTTTTGGGGGGGGGTAAATTAACATATGTGACACTTTAAGGTAGTTTCAATCAGAGCATCTGTCCAAAATAGAGTAAAGGTGTTTGCACAGCAAGAAAGATAACTATATTGAAAACTAGTGTCCACACTAAAGCATTATAATCGTCTGGTTATCATAAGTGCGCTACGTGTGTGCATTGAGATGGTACACTGGTAATAAAATAGAATAAAATAGTTTTCCAATCTTCACCCGAATCCACATAAAAACACAGATGGACAAATTGTGAAGAAAATGGGAGGTTTGCTGGTAAATGAATGTAGTTTATAGAGTATCATTTGAATATAAGCAGTCTGCTTTCATTGTCCTTACCTATAAACTGACATAAAATGTTTATAAATAAAGGCATCATACTCAAATATGAACCTAATTTTCTGTTAAGTATAACATAAAAACTATTTAAATTGTACAATATACCATGTCATTATATGTCCATGTCAATACCATGTCATCATATGTCATTACCACTTATATGGATAATGGTAATGACATCTAACAATAATAATAATAATAATAATAATAAATAAATATAAATCTGTAAATTAATAAAGCAATCAACCAAAAAAAAATTGTAAAATATTAGTAAAACCAAATTAATAAAAAAGGGGGGAAAAAGCTGACACAAAACAATGATCTTGCATAACAAATTACACAAACATTTGAAAATTATAATCAAAGGTAAAAATTATATTAAAAAAATTAATAACATCATACCTAAATATGAACTAAATTCTCTAAAAATATATGCTTTTTTAACTGCAAAAATAATTAATAATTCAAAATCCCCAATGTATTTTTTTATTAATATCATTTTAATGCCACTTAATCAAATAACTTAATTCCATCTAATAATAAAAAAATAAATGGGATAAACATATAAGCCTAATTATCCCAAACAAATTTCATTTTTGTAAAAAATATCAAGTATATATCAAATGATCAGAAATAACCAATTTGGTAATACCACATAACAAATAAAATATTATATAGAAACTGACATAAACATCTCAAATTTATAATCAAAGGTAAAAATATTATTTAAAAAATGAATAACACCATACCCAAAAAAGTTTAATGCAAAAATAATTTTAAAAATATATTCTCACAAATATTTGTAACATTTTACTTTAACTTTGGTAATGACATCTAACAATATAATGTAAAAAATGAGATAAAAATCTGCGAATTAATAACAACCAAATATGAGCCTAATTATCGCCCCCCAAAAAAAATTTTGTAAAATAAAAAAAATAAAAAAGCACAAATATATATCAAATAATCAGAAATAAAACATTTGGTAATGACAATAGCAAATAAAATCTTAAATAAAAACAGACATAAACATCTCAAAATTATATTCAAGGGTAAAATAGTATTTAAAAAATTACTTGCAAAATAATTTTAAAACATTTTATTACTAATAATTATTGTTTATTTAATTTCATTTTAATGCCGCATGATCAATTCACTTTGGTAATGACATCTAACATTTGGTAATGACTTTTTAAAAAATAAAATAAAATAAAAAATGCACAAATATTTATCAAATGACTAGATATAACCAGTTTGGTAATAACAATAACAAATAAAATCTTATATATATATATATATATATATATATATATATATATATATATATACACTGACATGAACATCTCAAAATTATAATTAAGGGTAAAAAAAATATTTAAAAAATTTAAAACCCCACCAAAAATTGAAATACAAAATTAACTTAAAGATATATTATCACCAATAATTGTTTATTTAATTTCATTTTAATGCTGCTTGATCAAATAACTTTGGTATTGACATCTAACAACATTAGATAAAAATCTGTAAACTAATAACACAACCATATATTTTTGTAATAAATAAATGAATATTATATATATATAAATAAATTCAACAATAAAATGCCCTGGAAAATCAAACCAGTTTGACAAAGATAATATAAAAACCAGAAAATGATTAGAGTGTAATTGGCATATTAATCAGGCTGTTTTTCTCGTCCTCACCTTCTATGCGTGCTACGGTTACTGTTAACATGACCTCTTCCTGTACATCCAGGCGTCGGACATTTGAGGACGTTTTCATGCATGGCGAGAACTAAAAGAAACAACACAACAATATAACAATGAAGCTTCACAGAAAAAACAAGAGACATTTCCTTAAAGAAAGTTTGCTGAAGCTTGTTGAAACTTAAACAAAGCTTCCCTTTTCAGTCTGAAACATATTTGTCTCAGTCAAATACAAACATGCATAAACACAACCACTATTTTGATGACCATTTAAGAGGCAGACGCACGATGTTGAAGTCCTATCCCTTAAGTTTTCATAATTAGTTTGGAGGATGTGCTCGTCTATTTAGGCTCCATCCGTGGCTCCTTTGATTCGCAGAAATGCTGCTTGTGGTTTAGGAGTACATGCTTTCATATTGGAGGGAGAAAAAGGGGGGAAAAAACTTAATTACATTTTCTGTTCCTTTTGTCACATCACTGTTTAATGGGCAATGTTTGTTGTGCTACTCTCAAATGGAGAAAACAGCAAGTCAAAAGTTGCTTCCAGAATACATTTTTTTATTTGCATACCACTGGAAAATATATAAATAAATCAATCCTCGGTTGTGGTGATGACTGAAAATGTCTTTAAGAAAAAAACTACTTTGGAGCATGGTGCAGCGTTATGTGGAAGGGTAAAACAAATGCAAATTCTATTTAAAATAAGTATTTTTTTTTGACTAATTCAATTACACTTCTTTGAAATATGCTTAATATATGTTTTATTTGTTCCACTTATCTCAATTGTTTTCTTATATACTGGAATATTTTTTCTCTTTCTTGAGAAAATCCTATATATACAGTTGAAGTCAGATTTATTAGCCCCCTGAATTATTAGCTCCCCTGTTTATTTTTTCCCCAATTTCTGTTTAACGGAGAGAAGATTTTTTTAACACATTTCTAAACATAATAGTTTTAATAACTCATTTCTAACAACTGATTTATTTTATCTTTGCCATGATGACAGTAAATAATATTTGACTAAATATATTTCAAGACACTTCTATACAGCTTAAAGTGACATTTAAAGGCTTAACTAGGTTAATTAGGTTAACTGGGCAGGTTAGGGTAATTAGGCAAGTTATTGTTTGTTCTGTAGACAGTCGAAAAAAATAAATAGCTTAAAGGGGCTAATAATTTTGACCTTAAAATGGTTCATAAAAAATTAAAAACTGCTTTCATTCTAGCCGAAATAAAGCAAATAAGACTTTGCCAGAAGAAAAAATATTATCAGACATACTGTGGAAATTTCTTTGCTCTGTTAAACATCATTTGGGAAATATTTTTAAAAATTCAAAGGGCGGCTAATAATTCTGACTTCAACTGTATATAATATTCTAGATAATAGCCTAGGTATAAATCCTAGCTATAATATATACAGCGGGGAAAATAAGTATTGAATATGTCATGTTTTTTTCCTGGGAATAATATTTCTATAAGCTGGTGACATGGAGTTGAACCAGATTTTAGTAAAAACCCAAACAAGATTTCAGCTGCTGTCTGGGCTTTCAGTGCCTTCCTACACCTTCCTTTCTTCATGTGTTCAATACTTTTTCCCTGCATCGTTTCATCATTTCAACTTAATTTGTAAACTAATTAGATTTATTTTCTTTGCGTATTTGGATTTCTTTGGTTGTTACCAATATCTGGGAAAATGTTCAAGTCAGCGGCACCTTTAGAAAGAGAAAAATGGACACATGTTCCATACTAATTTTCCCTGCTGTAATAAGTGAGTAAGGTAAGGCTTTACTTTTAAGGGGAGTTCATAAGACTGTCATGAAACCTTTATAATCATGACATGACACGTGAATGAGATTTTATGCAATCGCCCAGTTTAAATGCAATTTTAAATGCAAAGATGACATTGTTTGTTATGACAACTTGTCATAAATACATCACACATTTACATTGGCTTCATGACAATCATGTTTATGACGGATTTATGACAAGTTTTGTTGTCTTGGAAATGTCAAGTTGTCATGACAAAGATGAAGATTGGTTGTGATGAATTTGTTTGTGTCAAATTGTCGTGACAAACAAGTTGTCATCTTTGCATTTGAAATGTCCTAACCGAGCAAATGACACCTAATAACAGTTGTAATAAGCATTCATAAAATCTCGTTCACATAATCATGCCATGATTATAAAGGTTCCATGACAGTTTTATGAAGACCCCTTCATGATTATGACATAACTTGTCATAAATCCGTCATGAACATAATTGCCACGAGGCCATTATAATTGTGTCATAAACATATTTCTGATCACATTTTCAGTGGAACAAACTGTATTTGTCATTAAAATGTCTCTCTGTTAAATCATTTTTAAGAGCATCATTAATATTTAATGACAGTGAAATGACAAATTCAGCTTGCTTCACTGTAGTTGAGGTAAAAAAAAAAAAAAAAATATATATATATATATATATATATTAATGACACTGTAATAATACAGCATTTTATTAAAAAATTAGAACAGCTTAATGACAATCATGTTTAGATTAATGACAAGTTGTCTTGGTAAGGTCAAGTTGTCAACTAACTTAACTAATTTAAAATGTCAAAACTGAGCAAATAACACAATAACAGTTGTTATAAGCATGCATCAAATCTTATTCACATTCAAGTGTCATGTCATGTCAAATATTTAATAACAGTCTTATGAACACCTCTTCAAGTGTTTCCATAGAAAGTCACAGTATTTTAGATAAAAAGAAATGTCACATATGAATTCAACTCAGGCTCATTCTGAAAACGTACCTCTAAATAGATTTCTGGAGAGCACCAAATATTTCCCAAGGGCTACGTTTTTTTGCAGTTTTTTGTTTTCGCGAATCCACCAGAGGCCGCTGTGTTCACTTTTTCAGATCTTATATTTCTCTTGCGAATGCCATGTGTACCAGAAACCATCCACAAGAGGACGCTGTCGACTAACTGACTGACCCACCCTTCTCTTTCCCTAAACCCTACCAATAGTGTTTTCAAAAGCACCAATTGCCCCGCCCACCCACTTCCCTAAACCCAACCGATAGTGTTTTCAAAAGCAATCCAGAAAAAGAAAAGCCCTCGCCTGATTTTAACCCTGTTTTCAGATTTTACCACATTCTCACCCTGTTATTTAGATTATCACCCTGTTCATTTTATTTTTTGGCTTCTGTTTTTGTCTTAAACGCTTTCTGGAACCGGACCCCGTCGTCGTTGTCAACTCTTCTCTACGTCTCAAGTCCGCCAGCATACATGGCGAGCTACTGGACAAACTGGTAACAGTGGGATAGCCATCCATACGGAGGGAAACGCGAAAAGGAAAGACATCATACCACCCCATAGCATTCGTTTTAAAGACGAAATGCAGCCATACGTACTTCTGGGTACATAATTCATGATCTCCAGAAATGTATATAGGGTTACATTTTCAGAATGAGCCTATGTTGTATAAATTTCCCAATCAGCAACCCAATTAATTAAAATTATTAGCAACAACAAATGGAATTTTTTATTTAATACTCCAGGAAATCAAACCATTGAAATGAAAATGTAAATAAAAAAATTAAATGTTTTAAAATAAAAACTATTATTTAAAAATTGCTGATATAAAAACCGAATTCACTTAATAGGTAACAAAATAGCTATTAAATAATCCCCCATGCCGTCCACCTATCTGTGGAAATGTGTATACAGCGGAGCACAGTTAGTTAAGCAGTCACCGTGTAATCTTTTATCCCCACTATCTGTACAACTAAACCTTGATCATTAGCACGCCATGAATATTTATGGGCTGAAAATGATCACAGCGTTGTTATGGCTAATTGTATTTGTTCTGTTTGCATTGCGCCGCTGTGAAGGGAGGAAATGTGTGTAATGTCCTTAGGAAGTGATGCGTAACAGGAGCACAGACTCACTCTCTGGGGGCACGCGGACTTTGTGAGGACATCCAGACAGACTCCGGTGATGAGGATAGAGGCCCGTCACGTGACCCGTCCCGTCGCAGCCTGGGGTCGGACATTTGATGTCTTTCTTCTCGGTGCGAGGAGAGTCTAGAACACACACACACAGTGAAATTACTGATACCCTCATCAATTATTACTCCAGTAAAAGCATCCTACTTTATTCCTACATCCCATAATCCTTTTGTGTGATTTATGGGGGCAACTTATGTATTCTTAAATATTCAGTGAAGTTATTTTTATTATTTTTTATTGGGTCAAATGAAGAGTTATTCTCTTACAGGTCATCCATCCTGTGTTAACAAATGACTTTTGGAGACTATGAATAGACCAAAAAGTCTAAACGAGTCTTTAATATTATTGATTTATATTAACTATTGCTCTACTTTTGGGAATACAAAGAGAAAATGTTGACCACAGATATGCTTCTGATACGGTCATACTCTATATTAAGTGTCCTTAACTACTATGTACTTACATCAAAATATAAATGCAATGTACTTAATGTGTTCATAATGTATTGCAGAAGACTTCTTAAGCTATTAAGGTGGGATATGGGAAGGTTGGGAAATGTTTGGTGGCATGGGTAGGTTTTGGGTGGGTTAACATCTAAGGGATGGTCAAAAGTGCAATTATAAATGTAATTACAGAAATTAATTACAGATGTAATTACATGCAGGAATTAAGTGAAGCTTAAGCACAATGTCTAAACATGTATTACATATAATAATCACATTTTAACGATTTATTAGTTTCAGTGTAAGTACATATTAGTTAAGGCCAATTAATATAAAGTGGGAGCAATAGTACATTGGGATTCTGTTTAAATATAAAGTGTGCTAAAAATTTATGTATTAATAAATAAGTTATTATTAATAAAACAAATAAATGCATAATAATAATAATAATAATAATAATAATAATAATAATAATAATAATAATAATAATAATATTAATAATAATAATTATTATTATTATTATTAAAAAATAATAATTTTAAGAAGAAGAATTGTTACTAATAATAATCACAATAATAATAATAATAATAATAATAATCTAAATTTATATCATTATTATTATTATTATTATGATTATCATCCTTATTATCATTATTATTGTCATCATCATCATCATCATTATTATTATTATTATATTATTATTATTATTATTATTATTATTATTATTATATTATTATTATTATTATTATTATTATTATTATTATTATTATTATTATTATTATTATTATTATTATTATTATTATTATTATTGATGAGATCTAAAAAGCAGAAATCCATGTATACTATGTATATGGATTATTTATGCCACAACCTTATGTAAAATTATTTGTTTGCAAATTATCGATTGACTCAAATATAATTTTAAAAAGAATTAATTTTTAATGTACTATATTTTTAGCAGAAAAAGTACTTAATGAAAATAAAAACTGAAAATGATTTTAAAAATGTAAAAAAGTACTTAAAAAAAAAAAAAAAAAAAAAAAATATATATATATATATATATATATATATATATATATATATATATATATATATATATATATATATATATATGTTTATGTTTATTTGTTTTTCAAGAAAATGTTTAACATAATTATCAAAGTTTGTCTAATTATCATAACCATAGTAATAATGGCTGCTCATTCGAAAGATTTTGAGAAATATGCCATAAAGCCTAGTATTTAACAAAATAAATGTGTGCTTACTAAAATAAACATACAGCACAAAAAAGAAATAAAATTGTGCAAAACATGTTAATATTTTCAGAGGATGCAATACAAACTTGAAATATGCAATATTTTACTAATAAAAAGTTATTTTATTAAAATTGTATTCTTTTTTTCTCTTAAGCTACCCTATAATCAGATGATAATAAACAAATATGTACACATTTCATAAACATTTAACATGTTTAAAAATCTCAAAACTTTACAATAGAATTACCTCACAAACAACTGACAGAATTACACTCACCGGCCACTTTATTAGGTACACCTGTTCAAACCGAGCATCAGAATGGGGAAGAAAGGTGATTTAAGTGATTTTGAACCAGCCATGGTTGATGGTGCAAGACGAGCTGGTTTGAGTATTTCAGAAACTGCTGATCTACTAAGAGTTTCATGCACAACCATCTCTAGGGTTTATAGAGAATGGTCCGAAAAAGAAAAAATATCCAATGAGCGGCAGTTCTGTGGGTGCAAATGCCTTGATGATGCCAGAGGTCAGAGGAAAATGGCCAGACTGGCTGATAGAAAGACAACAGTAACTCGAATAACCACTCATTACAACCGAGGTATGCAGAAGAGCATTTCTGAATGCACAGCATGTTCAACCTTGAAGCGGATGGGCAACAGCAGCAGAAGACCACTTCGGGTGCCACTGTGTGATGCTATCATGTCAATAAGGACCAAAACCTCTGAGGAATATTTCCAGAATCTCATTGAATCTATGCCACAAAGGATTCAGGCCGTTCTAAAGGCAAAAGGGGGTCTAACCTGGTACTAGTAAGGTGTACCTAATAAAGTGGCCGGTGAGTGTATAACCTAAATATTAAGTCCTAAAATTAAGCATTACTAACTTTCAGTTAATGCCATTAATAGCAGACACTAAATCTGATGTTATAAATGATTCTCCTGATTTTGACTCATAATTCGATCTATTCAGTCAATGTGGAATTTTGCTCTGGCCAGATAGTTTGAATCGGTGAGTCGTTTGCAAACTAGATTCGTGAATCATTTGATTCAGTGTCAAGACTCACTGTGCAAACAAACAAGAACATGAGTTGTTTAATCCCATCCAGTCATGTTCCTCTCTACGTAAGCTGAGGCGCGACCTGTAAAAGCATGCTGGCAATGAGTGTGTGTTCATCTGTGACATTAGTTAAGGCTGTGGTCTGTGGGTTTCTTAGCACTGATCCATAGAGAGATTATCTTCAGAGATTACCCATTAAACAGCAAGATTCAAAGTGCTTAAAGCTCACATCAGAGATACTTTATGAGGATTTATGACTTCATTTATGCTCATGGTAAAATATCTGGCTGATAGCGATAAACCCGGTGCTTCATGATACAGAGATGTCATCAGAAGATTTTCGTCTTGTGTACTTGGGTACTTTTTATAATAAAACATGCCAGTTGTTTGCTATTGCAGATTTAGTTGCCAAAATGTTTTTAGCACTTAAGAGGATTTTATTTATCTATCCCTGTGGGCTTGAATTTCTGTCTCTTTTTTTGTGTGTGTTGATGCTGCAACAGGCTAGTTTTATTGCAAAAACACATACTACTAAACAGCCTAAAGCACATAGTAAACACACATAAAGAAGCTCACAAGACTTGTATTTATACAAGTACAGCCATTACAAAAAAAGAGTTTCTTTGGATTTTATTGATTTATTAGGTTTGAGTTTGAGTTGAATATTTTATTCTACAATTCTGGGATCACATTGAGCTAAATCAACAAAACAAAACACACACGGCCCAAAATAATGACTATAACTAGGCTGTTTTATTGTCTTAGGAATCTATGCATTTCGTGATATAGATATACTTTTATAAGTCCTTAACATCTATTAGAGGGCAGCACGGTGGTGCAGTGGGTAGCACAATCGCCTCACAGCAAGAAGGTTGCTGGTTTGATCCCCAGCTGGGTCAGTTGGCATTTTTGTGTGGAGTTTGCATGTTCTCCCCATGTTGGCGTGGGTTTTCTCCGGGTGCTCCGTTGTCCCCCACAGTCCAAACACATGCACTGTAGGTGAATTAAATAAACTAAATTGGCCATAGTGTATGTGTGTGAATGGGTGTGTATGGGTGTTTCCCAGCACTGGGTTACAGCTGGAAGGGCATCCGCTGTGTAAAACATATGCTGGATAAGTTGGCGGTTCATTCTGCTGTGGCGACCCGTGATAAATAAGACAATAAGCCGGAAAGGAGAATGAATGAATGAATGTATGTATTCCTTAAAAATACTAAAATATTATTATTTTTACATTCATAATTTAGTTGTATTGATTTTTGTACTTGAAAAAAAAAACATATAAGTTGCCTTGACAAAAAAACGTCAATCCTTCAACAAAACACAACGTTTTTACATCATCTGATGTCTATTTTATTTCAACTAATTTCAATATTTTTGTTTTTCTTGACTGTTAGCAACCAACAGATAAAAACAAACCCATTTGTTTTAAAGCATTTAGTAATCCTGACCGTTGTTGCTATTATTGCTGCTATTATCTATTATTTAGTTGTATTAATTTCATACTTAAAAAAAAAGGTCAGTTACCTTGACAACCAGCTTAAACAACGGCAATCCTTCAACAAAACACATTTGTATATCATCTGATGTCTATTTTATTTCAAATAATTTTAATATTTTTGTTCTTCTTCACTTTTAACAACCAACAAATAATAACAAAGGCATTTAATTCAAAGCATTAGTAAAAGCCTGACCTTTGTTGCTATTATTGCTGCTATTATCTATTATTTAGTTGTATTAATTTTTGTACTTGAAAAAACAAACATTTCAGTTGCCTTGACAACCAGCTTATAACGTTTCTACATCATCTAATGTCTATTTAATGTAAAATATTTTCAATATTTTTGTTCTTCTTCACTTTTAGCAACCAACAAATAAAAACAAATGCATTTCTTTCAAGGCATTAGTAAAAGCCTGACTTTTGCTGCTATTATTGTTGCTATTATCTATGATTTATTTGTACTAATTTTTGTAGAAACGTAAGTTGCCTTGACAACCAGCTTAAATAACAGCATTACTTCAACAAAACACGTGACGTTTTTACATCATCTAATGCAGGGGTCTCAAATTTAGATTGCCGGTTGGCCATATCAGTGACTGACAATTCATAGGAGGGCCACTTTAACATTCAAGCACAACAAAAAAGTGGAAACCTGATCTTTTTGTTTCTTATTGTACATATTGAAGGGGTAGTTTAAATTGCTGTGAAAATACTACAATTTAATAATAGTAATAATTATAATTATTATACTTCTGTCCCAATCAATTGTTGCTTAACCAAAAGTTTAACAGATAGCGCAAGAACAGCAGAAAGCTGATTAGATAACTTTAGTGACTTTACTGGCAATTGTTCTTCTCAATATCTTTCTTTTGTTTTGTAAAAGTACAACAAAGAGGTTAAAGTATGTTTATATATATATATATATATATATATATATATATATATATATATATATATATATAAAACCTCCTATGGCTTGAGTGTCCACATACGTTGACAGCACATTTTAGCTCTTAAGTGGCTATTTAAAATACTTTGAATGTCTTATATTTTGTTACAGACATACAGTGTCATCCTGCAACTGTTTTGCAGCATATGAAATGTCCCAAACACTATTTTTAACAGGCCAAAATGGGCAAAATTTTTTGTTTTTACCCTCTGATAGTCAAAGCAAGGTAAAAAAAAAAGGTCTATGTTAAATATGCATTAAAAAAATTCAGGAAAAAGTGTTTTATGTAAATTCGGACCACGAGTCCACATATATGGACATCATTTTTCTGATGTCCATATACTGTATATATATATATATATATATATATATATATATATATATATATATATATATATATATATATATATATATATATATATATATATATATATATATATATATATATATATTCACTTTTACATTGGCATTTACATGGCTTACACGTTATGATGGTGGTGTAAATATGATCACTTTGCTAATATTCGATTCAAATGGTCTCATATATATTCACTTTTACATTAACATGTTCACATGAGACCATTTGAATCGAACATTAGCAAAGTGATCATATTTACACCACCATCATAACGTGTAAGCCATGGAGAAGTGTTTGAACAACACAATACAGGTGGTATAAAACTAATTATAATCAACTGACCCTTGAATATTTTCAAAAATAGAGCTTTAGTAAAAATAGAGCACTTACTGACATATATGTCAACGTTTAAATCAGCCCCAGAAATAATCTGCAAGTGGGTTACTTTCAACCGCACGCTGAGAGAAACCGAAAGTAACCCGGACATAGAGTACAGTACTTTAAATGTCCAGTAGGTGAGGGTCAAAACCACAAGTGGCTATATGCGACTGCACAACAATGATAGTTAAAAATATATGTTTTAGGGGACCGAATCTCGTTCTTTTATTTGACGTCAGAGGGAGGAGGAGAGGGGGCTGCAAATAGCCCGCGGGGGCCGGCAGTTTGAGACCCCTGATCTAATGTCTATTTTATTTATTCATTCATTCATTTTCCTTCGACTTAGTCCATTTATTCATCAGGGGTCGCCACAGCAGAATGAACCACCAACTTATCCGCCATATGTTTAACACAGCAGATGCCCTTCCAGCCGAAACCCAGTACTGGGAAAAATCCATACACTCTCATTCACACTCATTCACTCATACCAATTTAGTGTATTCAATTCACCCATAGCGCATGTCTTAGGACTGTGAGAGAAAGCGAAGCACCGGGAGGAAACTTACGCAAACAAGGAGAGAAAAACTCTACACAGAAATGCCAACTGACCCAGTCGGGACTCGAACCAGTAACCTTCTTGCTGTGAGGAGACACTGAGCCACCGCTTCGCCCCATGTGTATCTTATTCCAAATAATTTCAATATTTGTTGTTCTTCTTCACTTTTAGCATCCAACAAATAAAAACAAAGCGTTAGTAAAAGCCTGACCTTTGTTGCTATGGTACAAGCTGCGAGCGTCCATCTCCATCATCCTCTGCTGCCTGCGTTCGTGGTTCATCTGCTCCAAGAAGAAGCGGTCCATATCTTTATAGGCACTGTGGAGAACCTGTCGATGCTCAGACTGCAGCACCATGGCCTGCTCCAGAAGACTGAGGTTCAGCCGAGCTCGGTCCAGCTCCAGACGCCTAGCCACCAGCCCGGGACCCCAAACGCCTCCCCGCTCCTCCATCCTGAGCTCCTCCTCGCTGTCACTGAACTCTCTAGCAGATCCGTACTCCTCCATCAAAGCTCCTCCGCTGTTTCTGTTCATAAACATGGAGAAAGCATCTTCATGGAGCTGCTGTCCCATCCGGAGTCTTTTCATTAGAGCGTCGTCTGCAGGCGGGCTGGGACTGTGATTGATCCCGTTGACCGGTGTTAAAGATGCCGGAGCGCTCCATTCTTCCTCGTCTTCTTCTCTATCTGGAGACAGGTGATAGCTGACTCTGATCTCTTCTTGGTTTTTGTCTTCAAAGTCCTGGTTGTTCTCCTCATCTTGCAGGTTGTGGTGTTCGGAGATGTGAGCGTCTAGATCTGGCGAACCCTCACTGGCTTGATCCGACCAGGACAGCAAGTGGTGAGGCTTCGTGTTGTGATAAATGGCGTCTTCCAGAAGGTCTTCATCTGAGACACAGGAGAGCGGATGGAGTTTATGTTAACAGCGAGCACTCATTAGACGATTGTGTTTGGAAGTGAAAGACTGACAGATGGTTTTTGAAGCCTTCGGAATCACAAGTCATGACAAATGTGATAACTTCAGTGTGGGATTTGGAGAAAGGAAAAAAAAAACGTGAAGGAAAACAAAATATGATGATGAATGGTGAAAACTAGGATGCCTTGATAGAGAGAGAGAGAGAGAGAGAGAGAGAGAGAGAGAGACAGACATACAGACAGGCAGATAGACAGACAGACAGACAGACAGACAGACAGACAGACAGACAGACAGACAGACAGACAGACAGACAGACAGACAGACAGACAGACAGACAGACAGACAGACAGACAGACAGACAGACAGACAGACAGACAGACAGATAGATAGATAGATAGATAGATAGATAGATAGATAGATAGATAGATAGATAGATAGATAGATAGATAGATAGATAGATAGATAGATAGATAGATAGATAGATAGATAGATAGATAGATAGATAGATAGATAGATGAAAGTAAAAACAGACAGTTTAGACAGTAAAAAAGTAAAAAAAATAAAAATGATTAGACTGTAAATTAGTAAATCAATATAAAATTGGTCAAATGAGAAAGTTATCAAACTGATGGATAGATGGATGCACTGCAAGAATTATAGATACAACTTTAGATAAATAGATGGATGGACGGATGGCAAGATTTACAGATACAACTTAAGAAAAAACGATGGATGGACGGGCGGACGGATGGTTGGATGGCAAGAATTATAGAGAGAACTAAAGATAAAGCAATGGATGGACGGTTGGATGGATGGATGGATGGAGTGCAAGAATTATAGATACAACTTAAGATAAAATGGATGGATGATGGATGGATGGATGGAATGCAAGAATTATAGATAGAACTATAGATAAAGCAATGGATGGATGGAATGCAAAAATTACAGATAGAACCATAGCTATGGATGGATGGATGAATGGATGGATGGATGGATGAATGGAATCCAAGAATTATTGTTAGAACTATAGGGATGGATGGATGGATGGATGGATGGATGGATGGATAGCAAGAATTATAGATATAGATTAACTGTAGATAATTAATTGATGGCTGGAATGCAAAAATTTCAGACAGAACTATGGATGGATAGATGGAGTGCAAGAATTACAAACAGAACTATAGAAATGGATGGTTGGATGGAATGCAAGAATTATAAATAGCACTATAGGGATGGATGGATGGATGGATTAATGGAAGAAATTCAAAAATTATAGTTAGAACTATAGATAAAGCAGTGGATGGATAATGAATGGATGGATGAATGGAAGATCTATAGATAGAACTATTGATAAAGCGATGAATGGATGGATGGATGGATGATGGATGATTGGATGGAATGCAGGAACTATAGATAGAACTATAGATAAAGTGATGGATAGATGAATGGATGGATGAATGGATTAAATGCAAGAACAATAGTAGAATGTAGAATGGTAGAACGATAGACAGGAGGATAGATATACAGATGAACAAATGATAGAAAAATAGAACGATAGATAGACAGAACATCAGACAGACAGACAGACAGACAGACAGACAGACAGACAGATAGATGTCTTCCAATTGAAAAAACAAACATATTAGTAAACTCTTGACTACTTCTAAAACACCATGTATAGTTTCCCTCCAAACTTGAGATCATCACCATATACATATCTCGACCTTTCAAAAGTGCATTCTTAGATTTTATAAATAAATAAACATATCCCTTCTTAATTTAATCTTCCATCTGTTCAAGATACACAACTCCAGATCAGATTTTGTCCACAACGCATATAAGACTACATGATATATATATATAACCGCTAATCATACAGAAGCTTGATTTGATACACTACAGTAACTCCTTTTGATAAATCCTCAAAGCTTATTTGGCTTGGCTTTATAAACTGAATAATTCCTTCCTTTTTTTTGACAAATCTCAGACCTTTTATCCCTTAAAATCACCTTTAAACGACTCTGGAATGGCAACAGCCCCGATTATATTAAGTAACTGAGTCAATGATTAACAAAAGGAAACTATCAGCTGGATTGATTTTACTGTACAATCCTCTACTGAAACTTAGCAGCCGGGGTTAAAGCTCTTTGGGCAGCAGGGTTTAAAGTTCAAAATACAGCGTAAACACGAGATACATCTATCCTCTTAGAGAGCCTTATGCCACCCTCCCAACCATATGCAACCACTGAGTTGATTAGATATTAGAGCATTTTGGCTGCACCACATGCGGTTTCGGGGGCTTCTAATGGGATCATACTGCCTTAACAAACAGTTGCTAGTCTTAAAGAGCATATAAAGTAGTCCTGCTTTTAATCCCCCCCCCCCCCCCCCAAAAAAAAACATCCCTAAATGGGGGATAGAGAGCTCAGTGGCATTTACAATCTCACCCGTCTCTTGCCAAAAATGGAAACCAGGCTTTGAGGGGTTAGAGTGTGCTTGCCGATTTGCTCAAAACCATGCCAAAACTCCGGCATAATGTCGCAGAGGTCTGCGCTGGCGCTGTACAAATGCAAAAGCATAATGCTAGCGTACAACCTAAATTTTGATTCTGTTTGTGTGGATAATTATAGTTTTAATGCATGCTGCTCAAAGAAAAGGGGCCCGGTTAATCTCGTCCATTTTTATTTTTGGAATTGCAATCAGTTGTATACGCGCGTCGAATGTTACTGCTCTGATTCTTGAGAGATGAAATGTGTGCCATACATTCTGATCAATTAATATATTTACTGTATGTTTTTCTTTATACTCTTTTATCTACAGTTGAAGGCAACATGTTCAATAATCAACAACATCAATGATAATAATGATAATAATGATAATAATGATAATAATGATAATAATAATAATAATACAATAATAATAATAATAATAATAATAATAATAATGATAATAATAATAATAATAATAATAATATAATAATAATAATAATAATAATAACAATAATAATAATAATAATAATAATAATAATAATAATAATAATACAATACAATAATAATAATAATAATAATAATAATAATGATAATAATAATAATATGATAATAATAATAATAATAACAATAATAATAATAATAATGATAATGATGATAATAATAATAATAATAATGATAATAATAATAATAATAATAATAATAATAATAATAATAATAATAATAATAATAATAATAATAATAATAATAATAATAATAATACATTTTATTTATAATGCGCTTTTCTAAGACCCAACGCGCCCAAAGTCATGGTTTAAGTAAAATGTGTTATCCTTTATTTTTTTCTAATATTCCACAAGAAATGCTTTAAGGAAGCAAAGTTTTTTTTACAGTAATTCATATAATATTTTTTACTTCTTTAATTTGCCTGGAATAAGAACATTATATATCCTTATTATTATTATTTTATTTTTTTAAGGTTAATATTATTAGCCCCTAATAACAGAACAAATCACTTTTGTCCAATAACTTGCCTAATTCTCCTAATTTTGATCTAATTGACCTAGTTAAGCCTTTAAATAACACTTAAAGCTGAATACTAGCATCTTGCAAAATGACGAAATTAGTAATTAAAATTATGTTTAATTTAATTAATGTGTTTAATTTAGTTTTTAAGATGTGTTGAAAAAATCTCTGCGTTAAACAGCACTTGGAAAATATTTTTTAAAAAGGATATTAATTCTAACAGTAATTGTAGTTCATTCTAATAATAATAGTTATATATGTATATATACTGCACTAAATGTTCACAGATGAAATGTGTGCCATACATTCTAATCAGGCAATGATATTAGTGATGGTATTCATGAAATTGTTATCCTATATTTTTTTCTAATATCCCACAAGAAATGTTTTAACGGTGCAAAGAATTTTTCACTGTATTTCATTTCATTTTTTTATTTTATATATTTGGCTGGAATAAAAACATTTTTAAATATTTATTTATTTATCCTTTTTTTTTAAATACTACTTTTAAGGTTAATATTATTAGCCCCTAATAACAGAACAAAACACTTCTGTCCAATAACTTGTTGACCTAAAACACCTAGTTAAGCCTTTAAATGTCACTTTAAGCTAAATACCAGTATCTTGCAAAATGACAAAATTAGTTTATTAAAATTATTAAAATTATATTTAATTAATGTGCTTAGTTTAGTTATTATATTCAAAAATGTGTTAAAAAATCTCTGCATTAAACAGCACTTATTATTTTTTTAAAAAGAATTAACATTAATTCTAATAATTATTATATATATTCTTTAGCGATGAATTGTGTGCCATACATTCTAATCAATATACATGTATATGTTTTCTTTATACTTTTTAATATATAGTTGAACGCAATAGTAATGATAAAATTGTTCTCTTTTATTTTCTCTAACATTTCACTAGAAATTCTTTAATGGAGCAAGGACAATTTCACAGTAGTTCATATAATATATTTTTTTCTTGAAAAGTATTATTTCTTTAATTTGGCTGGAATAAAAAATTAAATATATATATATATATATATATATATATATATATATATATATATATATATATATATATATATATATATTTTTTTTTTTTTTTTTTTTTTTTTTTATATTTTCCAAATGATGTTTCCAAATGAACAGAGCAAAGAAATTTTCACAGTATTTCTGATAATATTTTTTCTTCTGGAGAAAGTCTTATTTGTTATTTGTTTTATTTCGGCAAGAATAAAAGCAGTTTTTAATTTTTTATGAACCATTTTAAGGTCATTATTAAAAGCCTAACCATAGAAAAGCCTCTACAGAACAAACCATCATTATACAATTACTTGCCTAATTACCCTAACCTGCCTAGTTAACCTAATTAACCTAGTTAAGCCTTTAAATGTCACTTTAAGCTGTTGAAAAAATCTGCTCTCCGTTAAACAGAAACTGGGGAAAAAAATAAATGGGGGCTAATAATTCAGGGGGGCTAATAAATCTGACTTTATATATGTACCCAAATATTATAACAAAAAATAATAAATATATAATAGATCATTATTATGATAACAATTTCATAAAAATACACCAGCTTTCATACGTTATATATGAAAATAGCAATTAATTTAGTCAAGGTATTCTACATCTGTGTATTTAAGTGTATTTTTCTAGCTTAACAACTCCAGAAACACAAAACATCTGTGATCAAACACAATAATTTTGTCAAAACAATCATATTTTGGCAAGATGTCACTGAAACTGAAAAGACAGCGCTGAAAATCAGTTTAAATCTCAACTGATTCTTAAATCGTAGCTGAATGCTTCATTGATTATAAATATCTAGCATTTTAATACTCCTTTTGTTTGCATCTGTCATTGTTGATCCATATAGAGTGATAAAGAAGAAAAAAATCTCTTTTTTGAGAGAAAAGGAAAGAAGCAAAAAACCTGAAAACCTTAACAGCGTTAATGTCTTTAGCCCATTTGTCCTGCATCTCAAGAATCAGCGCTTGTAACACAAAAGCAAGCATTAACATGAAGCATCTGGACGCCTAATCCAAAAGCAAAGCATGGATTCCACCGCAAAACGCACTTAAAAACGCGTCCGATTTTGTCGCTTTTGTCAGCAGTTTGAGGTGTGAAAACCCAAAGCGGTCCAGCGCAGATGAAAAGTTCGCCAGTTATGCTAAGACACAATTAACAGAGCAGATGATTAGGAGTTCTCTGCCATCCAGATGGAGATACAGCCCTGACCAAAAAAAAATACAGAACAGCGAAAAAAAAAAAAGACTGGAGCGAACAAGGGCGAAAAATGCTTGGATGCAGAGAGTGGTTTGTGTTTTGGAACAGGTGAATGGTTTATACTCCAGAATAACCATTACCATTGTGTGTATGGAGACCAGAAGCTTGGCTGGAGTCACACACACACACACAACAGCACCAAATGGAAGCCTTACACCCCTTTAATTCGTCCCCTGCCTTTGCTTTTCCATTTTTTTCTCTCTTGAAATTCACATACCCCTCTGGTCCCCCTACAGATCCATTAAATTCTCTGCAGTCCCAGTCGCCATCCACTCCCAGTCACACCCCGCGCATTATGCTTTTTTAATTCCTTGTTTTTTTTCCCCCTCCACTTCTTCAATAGTGCACTTTGGCACACGCAAAGCCAACATGTTGCAAGACAGCAGGGAAATATGACAAATGAGATTTTCCTAATCATTCCGCAACTTCAGAAAATAATACTAAATTAAGTGTGTGTGTGTGTGTGTGTGTGTGTTTGGGGGGGGTGATGAAAAAGAGAGAGAGAGATAGAGAGAAAAAAAGGTTATGATTATTGTGGGTAATATGAAATCAGAGAAACAAATAAATTCCATTTCCAATGATGCTGTTCAATTTATTGAGCTATTTTGTTGTCCATTTAACAACCCACATGTGTCCAATAATGAGGCGCACACATTATGCCTAATTATGTATATTTGGGCTGCGTTCGATGGTCTAACAAAAGCTTTCGAAAGGGACAATTACGTTTGTTGCTTGGTTACATCGTTAAAAATATACCAAATAAGTGCAGATTATAGGGGTGTGGAGGTACACATGTAAAGCATGGGTATTGTTGCCAGCGCGCTCATAATTTGATTCATTAGGAAATGGCAGCATTTTGTTTCTAGAAAGGAGACGGCTTTAAAACGTAATATCGACTTTAACATTTGCGTGGCTTCCTTGCCAAAAATGTTTTGTTGTTGGAGTGTATGATCACTCTCTTTTGTCAACGAGGCACAATATAATTTGGTGCATTCTATTCTCAGTTACCCTATTTGCATAATTATGCAAGCAAGCGCACTTGCTTATAAAAAAAAAACACTTTTTTTTCCAGGCTGCATAATCAACCCGGCGGCAGCTACTTTTTAATCCGGGTTTCAAAAGTAGTTGAGCGGAGGAAAATCGCCTTAATCTGGACACCGGATGCAGGGTGCAGGGGGGGGGGGGGGGGGGACGAGACAGAAAAAACATAAAAAATACGGCCTGACGGATCAACTTCCAGTGATGGACGAATATATGAGGGAGGAGAGGAGGAGAAGGAGGAGGGAAACAAATATATGAATGCAACAGATGGTAGTTTAAAATTCAGCGTCAATTGTTCATCAAAACAGACAAAACAACAGGACATCTGTCTACCTGCTGGAGTGTCAGTGTTCCTGGGTGCGTCTTTGTCCTGTGCGGTTGCCAGGTCCTCGCCGTTCCCCTCGCTGGGGCAGGGACTGGGACTGTAGTGGCGAGGCTTCATCAGGAGTGATTTCCGCTTGTTGACTGGCGCCCCGCGAGCCCCTTCTGCGGCCGTCCGCTTTTTACCCGCTCCCAAATGCAAGCTGAAATCAGAATGCGAGGGTCATTTCATGGAGGCGTCGTGTCACAAATCAACGGGTAGAGATGCGGAGATCTAATTAGTTTGACCCATGAGATCAGAACGGGTCAAAAGCTTTGTTTCGACACTTAAATGTCCTGAAGTAAGTTGATAATAAGGTTTTAAAGCTGAAAATGATCCTGTTTTTTCAGTTATGGACACCCGTTTTTTATATATAAGTATATATATAGTTGCTTTCGTAAGTTTCGTAAGTTTATCGGATTCTTTGTTTATTGCTGTAAAAATTTAACTAAACAACAAAAATCTGAATTTTCATTTTAATCAGAATACTGTAAGAGGTATTTTTTGTATTGTAATTGATACTTTTATACAGCAAGGATACATTAAATTGATCAAAAGTGACGTATAATTGTTTATAAAATTATAATATTTATAATAATAAAAACCAGGTAAGTTAATTGAAAACCAGTTCTCATTTACAATGACGACCTGGCCAAGAGGCAACATAAAAAGCAGATATGAAGCAGTAGAAGTACAATATTATAATAATTTTAATAATATTTCAAACAAATCATTTTCTTTTGCTCTTTTAAACTTTATGTTTTTCAAAAGTTCCTAAAAAGTATTTTTAGTAATAATAACAGACATTCATTACTATTTCAGAAGGATTGCATGATGCTAAAATTTCAATTTAAATATAATTAAAACTTTAAATGTTATTTTAAATTGACTATTTTTTTTTACAATATCTGTGTTTTCGGAGCATTTTTAAATCAAATAAATGTAGCTTTACATTAAAAAATATTACCAACCTCAAACTTTTTGCAGACATAGACTGGAGTCTCCTTTTCTAACACAGAACACCTTTAATTTCATCGCATTGTTTAAAATGGTAACATTTTACAATAAGGTCTCATTTGTTGACGTGCAATGAGAAACATATTTTTACAGCTTAAATTTAAATGGGTTTACATTAGTAAATAGAATACATTTAATTGATCAAAAGTGACCTTTAACGTTTAAGGCATTATAAATGTTATTAAATATTTCAAATAAATCCTTTTCTTTTGCTCTTTTCAACTGTGTTTAAAATTGTATAAATATTTTTTTTACAATATCTATGTTTTCAGAGCATTTTTAAAATCAAATAAATGTAGCTTTACATTTTAAAATTAATACCAACCTCAAACTTTTTGCTGACTTAGACTAGAGTCTCCTAAAACAGAACACCTTTAATTTCATTGCATTGAGATAACATTTTACAACAAGATCTCATTTGTTGACATGAGCAATGAGAAACATATTTTTACAGCTTAAATTAATGGGTTAACATTAGTAAATGGAAAACTTCAAATTGATCAAAAGTGATGTTTAACTGTTAAGACATTATAAATGTTATTAAATATTTCAAATAAATCCTTTTCTTTTGCTCTTTTCAACTGTATATTTCTCAAAGATTCCAAAAAGTTATCCCAAAAGTATTGTTGATAATAACAGTAATAATACCAGACATTAACTATAATTTCTGAAGGACTGCATGATGCTACAATCTCTTAAATTTAAATATAATAAAAAGTTTAAATGTTTTTTTAAATTGTATAAATATTTTTTACAATATCTGTGTTTTCAGAGCATTTTTAAATCAAATAAATGTAGCTTTACATTTTAAAAATATTACCAACCTCAAACTTTTTGCAGACATAGACTGGAGTCTCCTTTTCTAATACAGAACACCTTTAATTTCATCGCATTGTTGATAATGTTAACATTTTACAAGAAGGTCTTATTTGTTGTAAGGTCAAAATATATATGAATACATTAAATTGATCAAAATTGAAGTTTAACTGGCAAGACATTATAAATATCATTAAATATTTCAATTAAATCTTTTTCTTTTGCTCTTTTCAACTGTATATTTCTCAAAGATTCCTAAAATGTATCCCAAAAGGATACATATGCTTATTTATTTTATTTTTTTACCATTTTTATTATTTGTTTTTATTTTTCTTATACTTGTTTTTTTTATTCTTGTTTATGTAAAGCACTTTGAATTGCCACTGTGTATGAAATGTGCTATATAAATAAACTTGCCTTGCCTTAAAAAAAAAAGAAAAAAAAAGTATTGTTAATAATAATACCAGACATAAATTATGACTTTTGAAGGATTTCTAAAATTTCGGCTTTGCATCAAAGGAATGAATGAAAATTTAAATATAATTAAAACTTTAAATGTTATTTTAAATTGACTATTTTTTTACAATATCTGTGCTTTCAGAGCAATTTTAAATCAAATAAATGTAGCTTTACATTTTAAAAATATTACCAACCTCAAACTTTTCACAGACATAGACTAGAGTCTCCTTTTCTAATACATCGCACTTATAATTTAGCCATAATTCTCTCTGATAAGACAGATTGAAATGGATTAATGATGTTTCAAATCAACATTAAATCAAATCCGACTTTTTCTGGATTTACACACACACAAAAATAAAAAAAATCACTAATAATTCCACCTCTGAACCGACTTTCCATTTTGGCCTTCTTATTTTTCACCCCCTCCTCTCCGACCACTTATAATAGAGCACTTTTCGCCATTCCCAATGGATCAAATCAAGCCTCGCCCCACAATTTGTCTCACTGAACATCCGATTTCACACACACACACACATGAAAAAGTAAAAATGGGTTGTGAAAGTCATTTGGTCCTCTATGATTGATGAGCCTGAGAGTTTGTTACAAAACTCACCAGGACGGCATCTGAAATTCCCCGCAAGATGTGACTAAGAAATTCAGCATCACAGATCCTCATGTGTGAACTTATGTGTGAACACAGAGTCCAAAACACTGAAGCATGAACTGGCTCATTATTTTCAATGAGAAATCTGTTGCTATTATCAGCTATCACGCTGCATAATAAGGCATGATACAGAGAATTAAATGTTTGCTGTAGGCCGCTATCTGAAAAAGGTTAGTGAGTTGAACACAACATGCATGAAAAGGAATGCACAAAACAAGTTGAGCTGCAGTAAAATAAAGACAAAAAAATATTCAAACACTTAAATCACACTTGAAAATGCATAGATCTCATTGCATCGCATATAATGGTTACATTTTACAATAAGGTCTCATTTGTTAACACAAGCTAACAATGAGAAATACAGTTGAAGTCAGAATTATTAGCCCCCCTTAGAATTTTTTTTTCTTTTTTAAATATTTCCCAAATGATGTTTAAGAGAGCAAGAAAATTTTCACAGTATGTCTGATAATATTTTTTCTTCTTAAGAACGTCTTAATTGTTTTATTTCGGCTAGAATAAAAGCAGTTTTTAATTTTTTAAAAAACATTTTAAGTTTAAAATTATTAGCCCCTTTAAGCTATATTTTTTTTCAATAGTCTACAGAACAAACCATTATTATACAATAACTTGCCTAGTTACCCTAACCTGCCTAGTTAACCTAGTTACGGCTTTAAATGTCACTTTGAGCTGTATAGAAGTGTCTTGAAAAATATCTAGTCTAATATTATTACTGTCATCATGGCAAAGATAAAATAAATCAGTTATTAGAGATGAGTTATTAAAACTATTATGTTTATTATGTTTTTTTATATATATAACAATGAGAAATATATATATTTTCATTTTAAATTAGCATTTGATAACATTGGTAAATAGAAGTAGAAAAAGCAGATGTTACATGTTAGCTCAAAGCAAATTAAATAATGTTTACAGATAAAAGTTTTGATTTTGATGTTTTAATAAATGTGGAAATGAAATAAATGTTAACTCAGTGCAAGTTAGTGGAATCAATTTAAGTATATAATATAACATAATATAATATAATATAATATAATATAATATAATATAATATAATATAATATAATATAATATAATATAATATAATATAATAACAATATAATATAATATAATATAATAACAATAATAACAATAATATATAAATAATAACAATAATATAATAACAATATAATATAATATAATATAATATAATATAATATAATATAATATAATATAATATAATATAATATAATATAATATAATATAATATAATATAATATAATAACAATAATAACAATAATATATAATATAATATAATATAATATAATATAATATAATATAATATAATATAATATAATATAGGGCGAAGCGGTGGCGCAGTAGGTAGTGCTGTTGCCTCACAGCAAGAAGGTTCGCATGTTCTCCCCCCATAAGCGTGGGATTCCTCCGGGTGCTCCGGTTTCCCCCACAGTCCAAAGACATGCTGTACAGCTGAATTGGGAATTCTAAATTGTCCATAGTGTATGAGTGTGAATGAGTGTTTAAGGATGTCTTCCGGAGATGGGTTGCAGCTGGAAGGGTATCTGCTGCGTAAAACATATGCTGGATAAGTTGGCGGTTCATTCCGCTGTGGCGACCCCAGATTAATAAAGGGACTAAGCCGAAAAGTAAATGAATGAATAATATAATATAATATAATATAATATAAAATAATATAATATAATATAATATAATATAATATAATATAAAATAATATAATATAATATAATATAATATAATATAATATAATATAATATAATATAATATAATATAATATAATATAATATAAAATAATATAATATAATATAATATAATATAATATAATATAATATAATATAATATAAAATAATATAATATAATATAATATAATATAATATAATATAATATAATATAATATAATATAGGCAGCACGGTGGCGCAGTGGGTAGCACAATCGCCTCACAGCATGTTTTGCATGTTCTCCCCATGTTGGCGTGGGTTTCCTCTGGGTGCTCCGGTTTTCCCTACAAGTCCAAAAACATGTGCGATAAGTGAATTGGATAGGCTAAATTGTCTATAGTGTATGTGTGTTGATGAGTGTGTATGGGTGTTTCCCAATACTGGGTTGCAGCTGGAAGGGCATCTTCTGCGTAAAATATATGCTGAATAAGTTGGCGGTTCCTTCCGCTGTGGCAACCCAGATTAATAAAGGGACTAAGCCGAAAAGAAAATGAATGAATAAATAATATACAGGGTTCATACACATTTCTACTACTAAAATTCTATGACTTTTCAATGACTTTTCCAAAACTTTTAGGTAAATATTCATGATCTTGTTTCATGTTTAATGTAATGTCTACGTACACGTGGTGAATAAGAAAAAAAATGCATGTTGAAATTTATTAGAGCATTTTAAAAAATATGTGACAATCCATGTAGGTTATATTTATTTTCATATTCGTAAAACAGTTTTTAGAAAGTGTCTAGCTGTCTGCATGAAAATTTTATAATTTTGGTTTTCACAAGACTTGACTAGCACAAATTAGCCTTTAGCACCCACAATATCTTACCTCTGAAGTTAGATATTGTGTCTGGACATGACACTCAAAATGCATCTTGAATTACAGTGAAGGCGAGTGAAAGAGAGGCAAAGCTAAAATTGCTTTTGATTTCTGAAGTTATTACTTTTTTAACCTATTTTTTTTTTCAAGTTTACCTGTCAAATATTGTGTCAAGTATAAGTTAAGTTCATCTCCAATATATTCAAGTACACAGATAATTGTTTAACAAATTTTCATCACTTTTCCAAAACATTTTGGGTTTATTTGTTAACTTTTCCAGGCCTAGAAAATACCTTTTCGAAATGTCATGACTTTTCCAGGTTTTCCAGGACTGTATAAACCCTGTATATAATGTAATAAGATTAGATTAGATTAGACTAGATTCAACTTTATTGTCATTACATATGTACATGTACAAAGCAACGAAATGCAGTTTAGGTCTAACCAGGAGTGCAATAGCAACAAGTTCAGTAAAGAACTGCAAATAAAAATCAAGCAGTGCAAAAAAACCTAAACTATTTGCAATAAAAAAATTAATTAAAATTGTAATTTATAAAATTTCTATATTTATTATAAACATAACGGTCATTTTGATTTGCTTTTCAGTCAACCGAAAATTTGCGATGCTGTTTTCTCTATCTATCTATTTATCTATCTATCTATCTATCTATCTATCTATCTATCTATCTATCTATCTATCTATCTATCTATCTATCTATCTATCTATCTATCTATCTATCTATCTATCTATCTATCTATCTGTCTGTCTGTCTGTCTGTCTGTCTGTCTGTCTGTCTGTCTGTCTGTCTGTCTGTCTGTCTGTCTGTCTGTCTGTCTGTCTGTCTGTCTGTCTGTCTTACTGTCTGTCTGTCTGTCTGTCTGTCTGTCTATCTATCTATCTATCTATCTATCTATCTATCTATCTATCTATCTATCTATCTATCTATCTGTCTGTCTGTCTGTCTGTCTGTCTGTCTGTCTGTCTGTCTGTCTGTCTGTCTGTCTGTCTGTCTTACTGTCTGTCTGTCTATCTATCTATCTATCTATCTATCTATCTATCTATCTATCTATCTATCTATCTATCTATCTATCTATCTATCTATCTATCTATCTATCTATCTATCTATCTATCTATCTATCTATCTATCTATCTATCTATCTATCTATCTATCTATCTATCTATCTAGCTAGCTAGCTAGCTAGCTATCTAGCTGTCTGTCAGTCAGTGTGTATTTATATATATATATATATATATATATATATATATATATATATATATATATATATATATATATATATATATATATATATATATATATATATATATATATATATATATATTGTAGGTAGTTTAGGTTTTTTTGCACTGCTCGATTTTTATTATATTTACACAGTGGATGCCCTTCCAGCCGTAACCCAGTATTGGGAAACACAGATGCACACTCATTCACACACACTCATACATTGCTGCTAATTTAGTTCATCCAATTCATCTATAGAGCATGTGTTTGGACCATGGGGGAAACCGGAGCACCAGGAGGAAACCCACACCAACATGTGGAGAACATGCAAACTCCACACTGAAATGCCAACTGGCCCAGCCGAGGCTCAAACCAGCGACTTTCTTGCTGTGAGGTGACAGTGCTAACCACTGAGCCACCGTACCACCCAAATTAGAAAACAATTACAACATATTTCTTTAAAAAATTAAATAGCAAAAAATAATACAAACAAAGCAGTTTTTAATAACCAATAAAATAATACAAACCCTTTTTAAATCACCTAGAACTGATCAGTGAATCATGTCCATGGTTCATTTCACAACCAAAATCACTTCATAAAATCCAAAAAACACCAGATTTAAAGTGAAGTTAGATTAGCTAAGAGTAAAGCTCAATTTATGTAACATATAACACATTATAATCTAAAGCAATACTATTTATTTTCTAAGAGTGACCTAAGTTTTTATGAATGCAGCCGCACGTATTGGCGTAGGGCCGTCAGAAAAGCCATAAAGTGACAGTGTGAAGCAGGTAGTGAACTCTGGCTTACCTGGGTGCCTCAGCGATGCAGTCAGGCAGAACTGCAAACAGAAAAAGAGAGAGAAAGAGTAAACATGTGTGTTTACATTTCCACCAGCGCCACCGGCCTCACCAGCACCTGCCTGTGATCCTTCACACACCTCGCGCTTTAATGTCACACTCAGACGGACACACACAAGACGACAAAAACATCTTCGATAAACTTGTTGTTTGTGCTCTGACTGCGGATAGTAGCAAAAAAGGATGCAAATCCATACAAAACAACCCAGATGCAAATTAGCCTTCAGGTATGTTTTAAAACCGCAAACAGATGAAGCCAAAATTATTACCTTCCTGTGAATTTTTTTACAAATATTTCTCGAATGATGTTTAACAGAGCAAGGAAATTTTCACAGTATTTCCTATAATATTTTTTCTTCTGGAGAAAGTCTTATTTGTTTTAATTCGGCTAGAATAAAAGTAGTTTTTAATTTTTTAAAAACCATTTTAAGGTCAATATTATTACCCCCCTTAAGCAATATTTATTTCGATTAACGCCAAACTATCGTTATACAATAACTTGCCTAATTAACCTAGTTAAGACTTTAGATGTCACTTTAAGCTGAATACTAGTATCTTGAAAAATAACTAGTCAAATATTATTTACTGTCATCATGGCAAAGATAAAAGAAAACAGTTATTAGAAATGAGTTATTAAAACTATTATGTTTACAACAGAAACTGGGGGGGAAATAAACAAGGGGCTAATAGATCAGGATGGCTAATAATTCTGATTTCAACTGTATGAGAGGATCTGGCCTTATTCATTTTAGCTGACTTTAACACACCACCAAAGTCAGTATATAACATTAAAGACAAAAAAATCATGCAACAACATAAACAGTGACTAGTAATGAGACTGATTTGTATTCCATAATACTGTGCATAATGTAAATAAATCTTTTGAACTTTCAACTACAATTAGTTGTATACAATTAAATCTTTACATATGCATCTAGTGCTGGGCAAAGATTAATTGTGATTAAGCGCATACAAAATAAAAGTTTGTTTTGACATAATATATGTGTGTGTATTATATTTATTTATTGTGTATATGTGATAGAAACAAAACTATTTTGTTACATAGTTACATAAATAAATATATCATTTGTATCATATACACATATATTTAGTTTTTAAATAGAAATAAACACATCTCACATATATGCATGACTGAGTGTATTTATTTACACAATAAACATACACAGTACTCACACTTAAATGATGTAAAAACAAACTTTTATTTTGGATTTAATTAATTGGGATTCATTTTTGTCCAGTGCTAGATGCTTCATTTATATGTTTTTGATTTGAATAAAAGAAGCAATGTAGAATGTAAAAAGTATAAACCAGAACATTTTTAATGGATATTGTGATAGAAAAAAAGGAGAAAAACACAGAAACTCGCAAAACGTTTCACTGGAAAAGCAGTCAAGAACACCCAAGAAACTTTGTGTTGTTGTTTTTTTGTTAATAAATTAGCATTTCCCGACAGAACTTTGGATTTTCTCACAAAATGTTTATAAAAGCTACTGCTCTCACCATAGAAGCGTTCCATTTTTCGGTAAACATTTGTAAACATTTCGGTAAACAAGTTTCTCACAAAACTTTTGTGTTTGCTCTAGAAATTTCTGAGCAAATAATAATTTAATCTAAAATAAATAATTATCTAAAAATATCGGTTAATTATCAACTTTCGTATTTCGTAATTTAGTTTTTCTGTTTATTTATGATTATGAATTGCATTATGGGAACTCGATCTCTGCCCTGTTCACTTTTGAACTCAGCAGTTTAACAAAGTTATTTTACTGACATTTTAGAAGTTTGAAACAATACATTTACAAGAATCCAATATATATATATATATATATATATATATATATATATATATATATATATATATATATAAAAAATAATACAAAGAGAATTAAAGATAATAAAATAACAAAAAATGTACTGGCAATTTATTACCAGGTTTTTCCCTTGTAAACATCAAACAATTAAAAATGTCAATAAAAAAATATTATAATTAGATTTTTTAGGGGTTTTTCACCTTTATTATATAGGACAGTGGAGTTGAGACAAGAACACATGGGTAGCAGAGGGGGGGTTAGAATCGGCAAATGACCTCGATCACTGACCAATAGGCAATTGGCGTTGACATTTTAGAAACTTTTTAACATCAAAAGCTGTTGGAGGAAACATATATCACAAAACTGAACAGCGTAAACTGTTAATTTAAAGAAACTAAAACTGCTAATTTACAGATCTTTTTTTACAGTGTACATCCCTTCTTCTTCAAATCATATGCAGAAGTATTGTGTTTGCCAGAGAAACTTTGTATTTTCTTTATTTTTGTAGCTCTTTATACAGTGCAAATTGTGTCAAATCGGCTTTATAGACGTCAACAAAACAATAATAAATAATATAAAAATATAAATAATTGAATAGTAAATAAATAATATATATATATATATATATATATATATATATATATATATATATATATATATATATATATATATATATACATACTGTAAATATATGTTAATTGCATTTCCGCATTTTGTGTTTTTTGTTTATTTACGATTGTGAATTGCATTATGGGGTGTTGATCTCTGCTCTGTCAACTTTTGATGTTGAAAATTCAGCTCTACAGTTTAACAAAGTGACTTTTAGTCGTTTGAAACATGCATCAGAAATAATAAGAGAAATAAGTCTGTAAAATAACAGAAAACGTACAGGCAGGTTTTTGCAGAATAATATACAACACCAACCCAGACGATATATCACTTTAAACTATTAAAAATGTTTATAAAAGTCACTTTTTCCAACTTTTTAAGGTTTGAAGAAGGATTAAGGTCTCATAATGCAATTCAAAAGCATAATTAATAAAAAAATAAAAATCACAAAATACGAAAAACTACTAAACTATGGATTTTCTTACAGTGTATATAATAATAATAAAATTAAATAATATTACTAAAAAAATCTGTTACAAAGTTTACTAACTGCAAAACAAGTTCAAAACAAATGCAGGTTTTGTTTTTAATAATGTTTGCACATTCACAAACTTAAAAAAATTTGCATTGTTGCGTCGCAAAACAGCTGCGTTGCTTAAAAACAAACTTAGCTTTCTCTCTCAAATCATATTCATTCTCTCACAAAAGCATTGTGCTTGCTCCAAATATAAAACTAAATAAATAAACAAATAAATAAATAAATGATTGAATAAATAAATAGATAGATAAATAAATAAATAAATGATTGAATGAATGAATAAATAAATAAATGATTGAATGAATAAATAGATAAATAAATAAATAAATAAATAAATGATTGAATGAATGAATAAATAAATAAATGATTGAATGAATAAATAGATAAATAAATAAATAAATAAATAAATGATTGAATGAATGAATAAATAAATAAATTAATGATTGAATAAATAGATAGATAGATAAATAAATAAATAAATAAAATGATTGATTGAATAAAAAAAATAAAAAAATAAAAAAATAAAAAAATAAATAAATGATTGATTGAATATATAAATTAAAAAATTAAAAAATTAAAAATAAATAAATAAATAAATAAATGATTGAATAAATAAATAAATAAATAAATAAATAAAATGATTGATTGAATAAATAAAATAAATAAATAAATAAATGATTGATTGAATAAATAAATAAATAAATAAATAAATAAATAAATAAATAAACAAATAAATAAATAAATGATTGAATAAATAAATAAATAAATAAATAAATAAATAAATAAAATGATTGAATAAATAAATAAATAAATAAATAAATAAATAAATAAATAAATAAATAAATAAATAAATAAGTTGTGTTCCTTTAAAACGTGTTCAGCCAAAAAAATAAATAAATAAATTAAGATTTCCCAAAAGTTTCTCTGGCAAATGCACTACCCTAGCCAGAAAGCGTAAAAGCTTTGTAAAAGAAAGCACTAAAAAAAATCTCTCTTTCCCTTCCCATCATCCTTCACGTCCTCTCAGAGTAACAGTTCCCATGAATTAAACAAAACCCAAGGCAAACGAAACATCTCTGACAGCAATGAATGACGCTGTGTTTAATAAAGCATGCCTACAAATGTTCTCTAGGGCTGAAATCAGCAACAAATGACACAAGTGTAAGACAATACACTAATCTGCGTTTTACATGGGGGGAAAGAAAAAAAGCTGTTTCACTTCAACGGTGTTTAACAATCACAGCTTTGACAACATGATATATTGGAAGCCTCGCTGTGATCCAAGTCTCACGAGACGTATACAGACAGACAGAGAAAAAAAAAGATGTGTGTATGCAGCGTATGAAGATCTCATTCACAGCTTCACCTCAATCCCATGGTGAAGACTCAATAAAGCACCATCATGAATTTTTCCCAGCGCATTAAAGAGTCAGGCGCGCGCGAGAGGTACAGTACGCGGCTCTAAACACTTGAATAATGATGTCCCCTGTCATGCTTTAGTCGCTCTTTTCCATTCACGATGCTCTCCTTAACTCGTTGGAAAGAATATTGGCCCATAATGAAGTCACTGTCTCTGAATAATGCATCGCACCTCTCTCCGGGCTAAAGAGGATTAATATTAAAATTGACAGATCTGATGCGAGGCCGTTAAACTAACACTTCAGATCAAATGTGCGTAGGAAAAAAGTGCACGTGCCAGGAAACGAGCCTGTTTTTTCTGAGGCATTGTGGGAAATGTGTTCACCTTGTTTATGTCAACTTTGCACGGGGGCAAATATAATGCACGTTTATACAAAGCAATAATGCGCTCTAAAAGAGTGCGATGAGATTGCGTTGCATAACAAGCACATTAAATTAATGAAATAAATAGCACGATGCGGAGGTAATGGGATGTAAAACTTTGTAGGGATGTAAAATGTAAACTCTTTTGACATATTTATAGTTGAAGTCAGAGTTATTAGCCCCTCTGGATTATTCGCCCCCTGTTTATTTTTTCCCCAATTTCTGTTTAATGGAGAGCAGATTTTTTTTAACACATTTCTAAACATAATAGTTTTAATAACTCATCTCTAATAACTGATTTATTTTATCTTTGTCATGATGACAGTAAATAATATTTGACTAGATATTTTTCAAGACACTTCTATACAGCTTAAAGTGACATTTAAAGACTTAACTAGCTATCTCTGGTGAACTACAGACCCATAATGAACTACAATTCCCTACATTCCGCTTTGCACACACCGGACTCCATTTCCGTTAATCACACACACACAGCTGAAACCGGTTATTATGGATTGTTTGGACCAGTGTTTCCCAACCCTGTTCCTGGAGGCACACCAACATTACATATTTTAGATGTCTCCGTTATCTGACCCATTAACTTCAGGTGTTGGAGTCTCTTCTGATGTTATGATAAGCTGATTCAGGTGTGTTTGATTAGGGAGAGTTGGAAAATGTGGACTGTTGGTGTGCCTTCAGGAACAGGGTTGGGAAACACTGGTTTGGACTATAAATTCACCTTGCTTATCTGAGTTTGTCACGGAGTCTTTGTATGTCATGTGGATGTTTTGTTATGTTGATGTTTCAGAGATGTTTCAGAGTCTTGTTTGAGCTTCGTTTTTTGTTTCTGTTTGTTTATTTGATACCTTGTAAGACTTCACAAAGACTGTATCATTAATCTTGCACTTCAATCCTACCTTTTGTCCTCGTCTCATCACTGCATCGTGACAATAACGTGGGTTTGTACTGTAGACTTTCGAAAAAAAATCTAGCTTTCTCTGTTAAACATCATTTAGGAAATATTTAAAAAAGAAGAAAAAATTCAATGGGGGGCTAATAATTCTGACTTCATGTATATATATATATATATATATATATATATATATATATATATA
>NC_079458.1:7237383-7242383 GCF_903798145.1 Danio aesculapii
AAAAGTGTATTTATATGTAGATATAAAATATATGTGTATATGATACAAATATCAAAATATGTGTATATGATATTAAAATATCTATGTAACAAAATTATTTTGTACAGTTTTGTTTCTATGTATGTGTGTGTATCACATACATTATAAATATATATAATACACGCATATATATTATGTCAAAACAAACTTTTATTATGGATGCAATTAATGGTGATTTAATCACACTAATATAATATGTATACAGTTGAAGTCAGAATTATTAGCCCCCCTTTTAATTTTTTTTCCTTTTTTAAATATCTCCCAAATGATGTTTAACAGAGTAAGGAAATTTTCACAGTATGTCTGATAATATTTTTCATCTGGAGAAAGTCTTATTTTTATTTGTTTCGGCTAGAATAAAAGCAGTTTTTAATTTTTTTAAATAACATTTTAAGGTCAAAATTATTAGCCCCTTTAAGCTATATATTATATATACCAAGTTATTGTATAACGATGGTTTGTTCTGTAGACTCTCAAAAAATATATAATTTGGGAAATATTAAAAAATATATAATTCAAAGGGGGCTAATAATTCTGACTTCAACTGTGTATATATATATATATATATATATATATATATATATATATATATATATATATATATATATATATATATATATATATATATATATATATATATATATATATATTGCATATTATTTTATAATGTTTTTAAATTTTTTAAATAGGTATTTTTTTAATACAAGTTCAGTATTACCTTTTGATATAATATATTCATGTATTTTTCTATCTTTTTTCTTAAAAATTTCACCTATTTTTTTATATTGTTACCTAACATTTTCAGTGGGGTGTACTCATTTTTTATTAAATTATTATGCAAAATAAATACAAATATACATTTAAAAACTATTATACTTAAAATTTCAGCAAACAAAAATTTCTGTTAACTATAAACTACTTACAATGGAACTAAATGGGAGTTCATTCAACATTTTGAAATTCACTATTTATCCAAACATATTGGCAAAAAGAAATTTGCATATTATTAAGCAAAAAAGTCATTTTCTTACTAAAAGACATTAATCATTAAAAGAAAAAACAATCAAAAATAAAAATGAAAGGTCAGTGACTTTAGAACAAATAAAAAGGAGAAAGTTCACCCAGCAGATCAACTCCATTATGTGCATTTGGCCTTGATTTAATTGATCAACACAGAGAAACTCCAGAGCAAACAAACTGGCAGAGAACAGCCAGACAGGCCTTCACTTTTAAGAGGGTGAGACAGGGGCGAGCGAAAATATAATAATGCAAAAACCAGCCACAAACAAAAGTAGTAGAGTGCATGCGTGTGTGTGTGTTTGTGTGTGTGTTTAGACAAAAAGAGTTGTTAATACTGCAGCACCTACTCACTCACTCGCTCACTCACTCAGTCTCTCTCTCTCTCAGTTTCTCTCTGCCAGCAGTGCCTTGCTGATCCCAAATAAAACCTATTAAATGTAATTATTCTGGGCTGATGGCGCTCTATAGCGGTCGGAGGCTCTGGTGAGCTGGGTGAGTCACTGGCTGGGCTGTTACTTCGCTTATAATGGGAAACATGACTCCTATCTCCCCTTCTCTCGGCTTGGCTGTTGTGATTGAAGCCACTGACCTGTCATACATTTATAATAGGGGGAGCAGGTGTGGCATTGATGGACCTTAATTTCCTTTAATAAACCTTTTATGTGGCCCACTCTTAATGCCACGCCGGCCCCTCTCCCCGGCTCCCGACGCGTAATAGCTTCATTACTTTTGATTACTGGGGGGCCCTATTGAGACAAACAACTCCCAAACACTATAGATTACATTCTGTAAAAACTAATGTACCTGATTAGTTCATTACACCGGCTAGCTCGTGTACACATCCTCGCTCATGCTAATGCTAACGCTAACATACAACGCTTCCGGATTTTTCCCGACATCTCTGGATAGCGTAAAGTGTTTAAAAACTGATGTTTTTGTTTGGTTTTGAGGGTGAAAAGAAGTCTTTTATTAGGGGCAGGTTTATTTCAAGGGTTACGTAATTCGATATTTGGTATTTCCGGAGCGGAAACTTTGAGATGAGGAGGAGATGTGTGATCAGGTAACATCTGGCTACTAATGATGCCTTAAATTACACCGTCAGGAACGTGCAAAAACCCAGCCATATGTCACAGCAAGCAACGTCAGCCTCAGGTAGCGAGCTGATTTCAAGCGGATCCGCCAAAAACAACTTTGTTTTGCAGCCAAATTGTAAACTAGCTTATATACAAGTGAAACTGTGCAGCTGTCACTTTAAGATGCTACCTAACATTTGCCTAGTAAGCTCAATTATTCAGAATTATTCATATTATATATTATATTTGAGTTTAA
Source organism: Danio aesculapii (assembly GCF_903798145.1). NCBI lineage: Eukaryota > Metazoa > Chordata > Actinopteri > Cypriniformes > Danionidae > Danio > Danio aesculapii. The sequence continues at coordinate 7,239,772 of NC_079458.1, forward strand.
TAAATCTATATAAAAGCACATCATTCAAAAAAATACTATAAATAATAATAATATTAATATTTTTTAAAATTACTATATATATACACAGTACAACAGGAAAGTATTCATAGCGCTTCACTTTTTCCACATTTTCCACATCCACTTATTCCAAAATTTATTCAATTAATTTATTTCCTCAAAGTTCTACACACAATACCCCATAATGACAATGTGAAAAAAGATTTTTTGAAATTGTTGCAAATTTATTACAAATAAAAACCTGAAAAATCAAATGTACATCACTATTCACAGTCTTTGCTCAATACTTTGTTGATGCACCTTTGGCAGCAATTACAGCCTCATGTCTTTTTGAATATGATGCCACAAGCTTGGCACACCTGTCTTTATGAATTTTTGCCCATTCCTCTTTGCAGTACCTCTCAAGGTCTATCAGGTTGGATGGGAAGCAACGGTGTACAGCCATTTTCTGATCACTTCAGAGATGTTCAATAAGATTAGGTCTGGGCTCTGGCTGGGCCACTCAAGGACATTCACGAAGTTGCTGTGAAGCCACTCCATTGATATTTTGGCGGTGTTCTTTGGGTCATTGTCCTGCTGGAAGATGAACCGTCGTCCCAATCTGAAGTCAAGAGCACTATGAAGCAGGTTTTCATTCAGGATGTCTCTGTACATTGCTGCATTCATCTTTCCCTCTATCCTGACTAGTCTTCCAGTTCCTGCTGCTGAAAAACATCCCCACAGCATGATGCTGCCACCACCATGCTTCACCGTAGGGCCAGTATTAGCCTGGTGATGAGCGGTGCCTGGTTTTCTCCAAATGTAACGCCTGGCATTCACTTCAAAGAGTTCAATTTTAGTCTCATCAGAGCAGAGAATTTAGTTTCTTATGGTCTGAGAGTCCTTCAGATGCCTTTTGGCAAATTCCAGGCGGGGAGTGGCTTCGGTCTGGCCACTCTACCATCAGGCCTGATTGGTGGATTGCTGCACAGATGGTTGTCCTTCTGTAAGGTTCTCCTATCTCCACAGACATGCACTGTCAACCCTGGGACCTTATATAGACAAGTGTACGCCTTTTCAAATCATGTCGAATCAACTAAATTGACCACATGTGAACTCCAGTTAAGCTGTCATCTCAAGAATGATCAGTGGAAACAGAAAGCTCAATTTAGAGCTTCACGGCAAAGGCTGTGAATACTTATGTACATGTAATTTTTCAGGTTTTTTATTTGTAATAAATTTGCAACAATTTCAAAAAATCTTTTTCACATTGTCATTATGGGGTATTGTGTGTAGAATTTTAAGGGAAAAAATGAATTTAATCCATTTTGGAATAAGGCTGTAACGTAAAAAACTGTGGAAAAAGTGAAGTGTTATGAATACTTTCCGGATGCACTGTATATATATTTAAATAATGTGCTTGTACACAGATTTATTAAACTAAATATATGATTTAATGTATATAATAATATAATAATATATACACAAAAATTAGTTAATAAAATTATGCACTTTTATTAAAATTCAGTGGGCTTTTATTTTAAATGCATTTCAACTTTAAGAGATTTTGACAAAATGTGATGTAAAATTTGACCAAAAGGAAATAATTACAATGGAATAAGCTACATGGACTTTAAAACGATTATGCATAATATAAATATATAAACATGTGTTTATACACTTCCATTGGAAGTCATTGGAGTTTTCATTATAAACTCATTTCAAGCTTCAAAAATTAAAATAAATTGTATTAACTGCAATTGAAGAAATCACTAAATAAAATAAAAAATAAAATAAAAATATTACAAACATATAAAGCATCTAAGCTGATCAAACAAAATAAAACAATAATTCAATAAATAAAAAAAGAAGATAAAATACAAATGCTCTATGAGATATTAACTACACATTTAAAAATATGCAATACGTGCATTTTCAACTGTGTGGTGCAACACTTTTATACACTGATTATAAGGCATGTACATCTGTTAAGTGCACGTGTGAGATATTGTGACAGTGTGTATGGTGTGATTTTACCTTGTTGTGTTTGGCCTGTAATGAATGAGATGTTGTGTGAGGTCCCCTGGGCCGCTCTGCTTACAGCACACACGTTTCTTCAGCTCTTTTAAGACGTGAGTGTGACATTCATGCTCTGAGGGCAAAAAAAGACAAAAGACGTCAGTGTCAACTTCAATTACACTCAAAGTGTTTACAGAGTATTTTTGAATCACCGGGTTTTAATACAAATATGTCCTTAAGTGAATCATTATATAGACAGCTAAATGGTTAAAACATAGAGATAAAAATAGTAATAATACCATTACAATAAAATAAATAGTGATAATAGCATTACAGGCTAATTCAATCAATAAACTAGTGGTTCAATCAATCAATAAATAATTAATTTAATTAAAAATGTAATTATTTTTCACTTTAATGTAAATGTATTTTTGTAAAGTATAAATGGGATCCTGTATTCACCTATGTTATAAAATAGATACATACTGACACAGTAAACTTTACAATGCAGTAATTGTTAAGTCCAAATGCTGATAAAATTCTATGCTAATGCTAAATATAAATATCAAAATCCAGTTTTAGGCATTTTTCTCTTT